>NW_015633195.1:457958-471207 GCF_001515625.1 Sinocyclocheilus rhinocerous
GCTTGCAGTCTGAAAGTTTTCAGTTTGAAGTAGTTTGGAAGTTAAAATAGTTTTAAAGATTAAAGTTTTAATGTTTTCAAGGCAATACAGTCTATCAGAAAAAAACAGATAGGTATAAAACATATTGCTAGGGTACCTGGGGTGGTTGCTAGGCTGTTTCTAGCATGACTATCATGTTGCTAACATGTTTTAGCATGATTAGCATGTTACTAGCATGTTGCTAGCATGATCAGCATGTTGCAAGCATGTTGCTAGCACAATTAGCAAGTTACTAACATGCTGCTAGCATTATTCTAGCAGGATTAACATGTTGCTTGCATGGTGTTAACATTTTGTTAGCATTATTAGCCAGTTACTAGCATGTTTCTAGCATGATTAGCATGTTACTCGCATGCTGTTAGCATAATTAGCAAGTTACTAACATGTTGCTAGCATGATTCTAGCATGATTAGCATGTTACTAGCATGGTGTTAACATTATTAGCATTTTACTAGCATGTTATTAGCATTTTTAGCATGTTACTAGCATGGTGTTAACATATTGTTATGATTAGCAAGTTACTAGCAAGTTTCTAGCATGATTAGCATGTTACTAGCATGTTGTTAGCATGATTAACAAGTTACTAGCATGTTGTTAACATGATTAGCAAGTTACTAGCATGTTGCTAGCATGATTCTGGCATGATTAGCAAGTTTTCTAGCATGTTTCTAGCATGATTAACAAGTTTCTAGCATGTTGTTAACATGATTCTACCATGATTAGCAAATTACTAGCATGTTTATCAAGTTGTTAGCATGATTCTAGCATGATTATCATGTTACTAGCATGAAGCTAGCATGTTTCTAGCATGTTTCTAGCATGTTTAACAAGTTCCTAGCATGTTTCTAGCATGATTAGCAAGTTACTAGCATTTAGTTAGCATTTTTCTAGCATGATTAGCAGGTTACTAGCATGTTGTTAGCATGATTAGCAAGTTACTAGCATTTAGTTAGCATTTTTCTAGCATGATTAGCAGGTTACTAGCATGTTGTTAGCATGATTAGCAAGTTACTAGCATTTTGTTAACATTTTTATAGCATGATTAGCAATTCACTAGCATGTTGTTAGCATGATTAGCAAGTTCATAGCACGTTACTAGCATGGTTCTAGCATGATTAGCAGGTTACTAGCAAGGTGTTAGCCTTTTTTTTAGCATGATTAGCAAGTTTCTAGCACATTTCTAGCATTATAAGCATGTTACTAGCATGTTGTTAGCATGTTTCTAGCATGATTAACAAGTTACTAGCATTTTGTTAGCATGTTTCTATGCTAACCCATCTAAAACCAGTTGATTCAGTAAAAAAAAATAAAAACTTAAGACCAGCCTGGCCTGCTAAAAAAGTGGCCAAAACCACTTTTAAACCAGCTTGGGAGACCAGCCAAAGCAGTCAATCAGCTTAGGCTGGTTTTAGCTGTTTTTTCAGCAAGGAGTTGTTAAGCTTTGCTATAGCAATAGACAGCTTAAATACACCACAAGTCTTAATGTATAAACGTTTTCACCCCCTCAATGAAAGTCTATGGGATTTTAGGTGGTTTTGATAGTCTGGTTTACGAAAACCGTAAGCCGGATCAGTTAGAAAAGATATAGCAACCTGAGTCAGACCAGTCTGAAGGTCTGACCCGAGTTTGGTGGTTGTAGCTTTAAAAGTCTAGGAGGAGATACATTTTAAAATTTAGTCTCAGAAGAAGAAGAAGAAGGGTGCATCTCAATCAGCTCCCTAGCTCCCGAGCTCGTGAATCAGTAGATCGTGTACACGAATTCAGTCACTGGTAAGTTCTCTGACTCACTGCACTTGGGACAGTGATCACTCAAATTCCAGTGACATGATTACGTACAACGTCAACGGACAACATAGTAGAATGTCATCACTGGAACTAGAAAGTAAAGTTTGTAGACAAACTTTAAGTTGGCTTGAAAAAGCCTAGCCAGAGAGTTTGAAGTAGTTTTAAAAGCTTAAAGTTTGAGGGTTTTCAGTTTTAACTAATTTGAAGTAGTTTTAAAGTTTTGAGGCAATACCAAATCAAAAAAATAGATAGATAAATAGACAGATAGATAAATAGATAAGAAATAGTAAACTATCATGTTGCTAGCATGATTAGCAAGTGACTAGTATGTCGCTAGCATGATCAGCAAGTTACTAGCATGTCGCTAACGTGTTTCCAGCATGATTAGCATGTCGCTAGCATGTTGCTGGCATTATTAGCAAGTAACTAGCATGTTGCTAGCATGATTAGCAAGTTACTAGCATGTCATCAGCATGTTTCTAGCATGTTGCTAGCATGATTATCAAGTGACTAGCATGTTGCTATCATGTTGTTAGCATTATCAGCTAGTGACTAGCATGTTCCTAGCATGATTACCAAGTGATTCGCATGTTGCTAGCATGACTACCAAGTGACTAGCATGTCGTTAGCATGATTAGCAAGTGACTAGCATGTTGTTAGCATGATTAGCATGTTGCTAGCATGACTACCAAGTGACTATCATGTCGTTAACATGTTGCTAGCATGCTTAACAAGTTACTAGCATGTTGCTAGCATGTTGCTAGCATGTTGCTAGCATGTTGTTAACATGTTTAGCAAGTGACTAACATGTTAGCATGATTAGCAAGTGACTAGCATGTTTGCTAGCATGATTAGCAAGTGACTAGCATGTTGCTAACATGACTAGCAAGTGACTAGCATGTCATTAGCATGATTAGCAAGTGACTAGCATGTTGTTTACATGTTTCTGGCATTTTGCTAGCATGATTAGTAAGTTACTAGCATGTTGCAAGCATGATTAGCAAGTAACTAACATTTTGTTAACATGATTAGCAAGTGACTAGCATGTTGCTAGCATTAATAGCAAGTGACTAGCATGTCATTAACATGATTAGCAAGTGACTAGCATGTCGCTAGCATGTTTCCAGCATGATTAGCAAGTGACTAGCATGTTGCTAGCATGATTAGCAAGTTACTAGCATGTTGCTAGCATGATTAGCAAGTTACTAGCATGTTGTTAGCATGTTTCTATGCTAATCCAGCTAAAACCAGTTGATTCAGTAGAAAACCAGCTAAAAACCAGCTAAGACCAGCCTGACCTGCTAAAAAAGTGGCCAAAACCACTTTAAAACCAGCTTGGGAGACCAGCCAAAGCAGCCAATCAGCTTAGGCTGGTTGTAGCTGTTTTTTTCAGTGGGGAGTTGTTAAGCTTTGCTATAGAGAATGGAAATGTGTCGTCACAGCGGCAATGCATTCTGGGAATTTAGGTCACGGGAGCTACTGCGGAGACTGGAGAATATAGTGAATGTAGACGTTTGATATTATTTAATGTTTATATTATTCTACTTAAGATCGCGTTGGAGTGGTTAAGGCTCACTTTACTTCATTTGCCATAGCCCTTTGCACGGCCGGTGTGAAAAACGTGCTTTTTTCAGTGTTTTTCAAGCTGAAAAAGCAGAGGTATATCCTGCAGACATTGATAAGGGCTATGCCATAGCATACTTACTACATAAAGTATACTTAAAAATATACTTGAACTTTACTTAAGTATACTTACTAAAATAAACTTGAAGTATACTACTTTTTGGTAAGGGCAGCGTTAAGCAATGCACAATCAATGCACGTTTTGCATGAATATTTACCAGAAATTGGTACAAATATAGTGAAACTGCTGTCTCCTGCTTGAAACCGTCCAAACTGATTACTGATTAGGTGTGTTGTGTTCGACTGCGCAGACGATCGGTGTATGACATCAAGATACCGCGAGAGCGATTACAAAGCAGACCGCTCCCAATCGCTCTCGCGATTCTTTGATGTCATACACCGATCAATCTGCGCAGCGAACACACCTATAGAGAATGGGAATGTGTCGTCACAGCGGCAATGCATTCTGGGAATTTAGGTCACGGGAGCTACTGCGGAGACTGGAGAATATAGTGAATGTAGACGTTTGATATTATTTAATGTTTATATTATTCTACTTAAGATCGCGTTGGAGTGGTTAAGGCTCACTTTACTTCATTTGCCATAGCCCTTTGCACGGCCGGTGTGAAAAACGTGCTTTTTTCAGTGTTTTTCAAGCTGAAAAAGCAGAGGTATATCCTGCAGACATTGATAAGGGCTATGCCTGCCCATAGCCCTTATCAATATCTGCATGAAATACCTCTGCTTTTGATTAACACTATGTTGATACAGTAAGCATTAATCATTCCAACGTGATCTTAAGTTGAATCATATAAACATAAAATAATATAAAATGTCTACATTTACTACAGAACTCAGATGAAAGTTAAACTGAAACTCGGTATGGTAAACAACTCAAATAAGATGTGTCTTAATAATTGATCTCTGTAGATTTATTATATACAGTGGTTTGCATTAAACTGTAAGCCCTCACACCACAAATAGAAGAAAATCAAATATGGAAACGTTATCTTGCGGCAGCTCGTTGATACCCAGCCACTTGTTTGCACGGATTAAGTTTCATTCATTCATTTATTTGATCGCTTGCATCGTTGTTCGGCATCTCTAATAGTATGAAACTTCACCTTGGTTCATTCAAGTCAAGGTATTTATTTGCATAGCATCCACAATACACATCGTTTCAAAGCAGCTTCTAGTAAGTTCTGTTACCTCTATAATGGCTTAATTCTTTACACTGAGCAGTTTTACTGGGCAATATGACGATATATAACAATGATAAATGATCCACTGTTTGAGATCTAGCTATGTATTCTCCCCTTTAAAAAATAGCCATGGTTTTGCTACTCTAACCAAAGTGTTTTAGCAGTTAGCCTATATCAGTATCACTGTAGTGAAGGAAACTGAATAATGAATATTTGCAGCCTCTCAGACAAACCACAGAGCGATTTTTTTATTTAAAGAGATTTACATATTAGTCCATTTTATTCTAAGGGTATGTAAGATGGTTTTCAAAAAAATATTAATAGTAAACTGTCGGCTTTTTCTGTGGTGATTTGCGTGTGTTTACACTGTGTGCTCCTGAGCGTGACCTGGAGGAGATACATTTTCAAATTTGGTCTCAGAAGAAGTTTAAATCGGACTTTTTCAAGCCAACTTAATTAGATGTGTTCATTACATGTCTAGCGATGTGTGTTTATGTTGAAATATACTAAAAACGGTCTGTCTTTTCAAATCTTCTATCGCGTGTCATTATATTTATCGAGTTGGCTCGTGTGGTTTATGTTTCACACTTCAGAAATGTGACGTTATTTCCGGTAAGCGAGCATAGTGAGCACCGATGCTCCCTAGTTTTTGCGGTGCATTGTGGGATTTTTCAGGGAGCGAACGTTCCAGTGCACTGGAAGGATTTCGCGATTGAGAGAGCCCTTAAAATGGCCGACTCCCTGATCAGTGCCCTGACTACTGAACAAGGGAGCTGATTGAGACACACCCGAAGTTTAAATAGGATTTCAGTAAGTTGGCCTTTTCAAGCCAACTTAATAATGAATAATACACTGAAAAAAAGTAACACTGAATACGGCTGCCCACTGCTCTGGGTGTGTGTTCACGGTGTGTGTGTTCACTACTGTGTGAGTGCACTTGGATGGGTTAAATGCTTAAAATGGGTTAAAAACTTTCTAAATGTGGAATTTTGAAGTAGAAAAACTTAAATAATATTTAATTTACAACTTCGAAAACTATGTTTTCAATGTGTAATAATAGTTTTTTTTTTGTATTCTAACGTTTCCTATTCAAATGTTACACACATGAGATGTGAGCATATAATTATATACACAATATATCAATAATTAATTATTTCTATTTTTAAAACAATGAAATAATTTTCCATGAAAATAATTGTACAATATTGCAGAAAATCACTTTTTTTTTTTTTATTGATCTTAAATAATTTATGGCTGTAAAACAGACACACCAGTATTATTACTAGAACAATAACAAAAATACACTGAAAAAAAATTGGTGAAGAAACAATTTTCACTCAGAAAGTGCTAGTAATTTTCACAAACAATTCAGAAACAGAACACTGAATTAAACATGAAACTTTGAAGTAGAAAAACTGAAATCGTATTTTCTTGTAAAACACTCATTATTTTTAATTTACAAATTAAAAATAAAAAGATAACAAAGTTTTAAAAATAATTATAATAAAAATAATTAATTAGTAATATTTAATTTGGCTTAATTAGCTAATACAATTTGTCTTCAATTGTAATCTAAACCTTTTTTATGCAGTAAGACACCATGACTAAACGGATGTTTCATGTTGGAATGAAAAACTGTGCTGTCAGAAAGCTGGGAGAAGTGCTTCATTTTGAATGTGACATTGAACAGTGATGGCATTATTGAATCAGTGGACCTTGGGAGATGAACATCAGTCAATTCAAGTTGACCCTGTGTGACTGCAGCATGTCTGGCCCGACAGACTCAATTTTGATGAAGACTGAGTGATGTTACGGGAAATGTAGTTCTTTTAATCTCCCAGGGGAATGACTCCAAACATGAATTTGGATTACTGGTTTTTCTTCTGTCTCTCTGGATGCTCCTGGGCCAAAAGACAGATAAATTATGAACATAACCACACTCGCATATGAAAACAATTAGTTCGCTGTATTTGTTTAACACACAGGTTAGCCTCATCTGTTGTCTATTCCGATTAAAGGGGTCATATGATGCTGCTAAAAAGAACATTATTTTGTGTATTTGGTGTAATGAAATGTGTTTATGCGGTTTAAAGTAAAAAAAACACATTATTTTCCACATACTGTACATTATTGTTTCTCCTCTATGCCCCGCCTTCTGAAACGCGTCGATTTTTACAAAACTAATCGGTCTGAAAAGCGAGGTGTGCTCTGATTAGCCAGCTATCCAGTGCGTTGTGATTGACCTAATAATTGTTTTAACTGGTCTGTACAAAAGGCCTTATACTGCCAAATATTCACCAGTCCTACATTTATAAAGCATTGTGTTGTAGGTGTCATTGGGTTTAATGCTGATAAAGCTGAGCTTTGAATTATACCTTCTGGTCTCGGCTGCTCTACAGACTGATGCTTTAGTTGTTGTTCGCCAACCCTCTTTAATAATTTAGCCAGACGGAAAATTATGGGGCAAAAATCCCAGGTGTTCTCTGGTGGTTCCATCACAAGCACCAGGTGTGCATGGACCCGTCAAACAGCTCCTGTTCTTCAAGGCCGTCCTGCTGTGATCGGTCTCTAGGGAGAGATGGAAATGCATTTATAAAAGATTAATTTCAACTATGCAGTAGGTCTATTTTCATATATTTCTTAATATATTTGATGAAATAAACTGTTTGATGATTTCTAGTTAGTTTTCTATTATCACAAAATACAATTAAGTAAAAATAAAGGTTATTATGAGTTATTCCATGTGCATCTTTTTAACCTATATCTGAATGAAATGTTTGTTATTTTTATTCTTGCTGTATTTATTTATTTATTTATTTTTGGAAATAGAGATTACCTGTGTTTACAATTCCATCCTCAGCAGAGTGACATCATTTTTGGTGAGAAAACAACAGCACATTTTGTAAGTATTTACAATCGATTTGATCAGTTCTGTGATGTGTGTTCATAAGTGGTAAATGTTATGGTTAAAATATCAAATAGGAATATATTTTGACATTTATATAATTTTATTTTAATTTCTTCTATGGAGTAAGTCTACATTTTCATATATATCTTAATATCTTTAATAAAATAAACTGCTTTACTGTTTTAAAGATTGAAATATCAGTCAGTATTTAATTATCACGAAATCACATTTAAGCAAACATAGTGGTGTATTTAAAAAACAACAACAATGTATTTGTTTGAACAAAAAAAATTCTAAAACAAAAAAACCTGCCAATTTATTAGACTATTCCAGGTGCATTTTTTTTTATATAAAAAATTATTTATTTATTTTTTCCAGATAGTGACATCATTTTTGGTGAGAAGTGTGTGTGTTTGCCATTATTATATGTTTGTATTTATATTGTTTATTATTATATAAAAATATTTTTATAGAAACTGTATTCAGATCAATGACTCTTCAATTGATCTTGAATATTTTAATTAAGAGATATTTTATTCCAAATGGGAAAAAAAAACTTTACATTAAACAATTTCTCACAGTTGGTGATTCCTCAGTAGTCATTTCTCTTTCCTGTTGCATCCCACAGTATGCAGGGTGCGGCCCCTCTGGGCTACGCTTAGGAGCCATTAAACTCCCACTGTGGTTGTGAGCGTATCAACATGTTAGCTGGGAGAACCTGCCTGTAGTAGGGTTACAGATACTGCCATACTGTGGGCTTAGAGCTTTCACAGGATAAAGATAGCAAACCAGTAAGCACTCTAAAAGGATCGCTGGTTTGGAAGTTGCTTTTAAATGAATCTGAGAATGAGAGATGTGTAAAAGTTGAGCTGGATTTCACCACACACAAACAAACAGTGGTCACGATGGTTTCTGAAGTCAAACGATAGTTGTATGTAAACAAGTGGAAGCTGCTGCAAGGCAATTTGTGTTTCTCAGGGTTAAACCTTGGAGTTTGACCTTGGCGAGATTGCAGGATAGAATAAAAAAATAAGTACAGTTAAAAAAGAATGATGTAAAATGGCAAAATAACATTATTTACATACTAAGGTGTAAGTAAAATTTTCCATAGGATGCCATTATATTTTTGTGTGAGAAAAATACAAAAGTCTACTCACTGGAAATCTTGCACTCTTGTACTCAATAACTCTCAAGTTTCTGATATTTAATTTTCGGGTGTTTTGGGGTGAATATATCTATATCTATATCTTTCTTTTTGGATGAAATATATAATTTGCTTAAAAACACCTGAAAAATAATAAATTAATAAGAAATAAATTCAAATATTTTTTTAAAAATTTAATCCAATAAATAAATTAAAAGTATATCAAAGTATACATAAAAAGTATATATAAAATCTGTAAAATGTATGATTATGGCAGCTGTGGTTGCCAGAACTTTAGTGTAAAAGGTTTTAAAGTTTTATGGTTTGAACTTACATGTACTTGAATTTACAGTAAAGATAGATAGATAGATAGATAGATAGATAGACAGACAGACAGACAGACAGACAGACACAGACACAGGTCAGATTTGAACCGCTCGTCTCTCTCATCTCAAAGTCAACATGTCTAGCTCTGATTGAATTAGCAGTGTTCTATTGCTTTTCCTGCTGAAGGGTTGGTGACCCAGCTTTTTAGTGAGTGAGATGGAGCGAGACAGAGAGACATCAGGTGGAGAGGAATAACAGAAAAAGAGATGCTAAAATGTCAGCGCCAGGCCGATTATGCCAGGCTGGCACTGCGGTGCCCGCTGGTGAGATGGAGATGAAAGAGCCTCCCACTGGCTTCAGAAACCAAGAGCCGAGCTCACAGGAGGAAGATGCAGCAGGGGGGGCACGTGGGCGTCAGACTGACTGAATTAGCAGGTTTCTATTGTTTTTCCTGCTAAAGGGTTGGTGACCCAGCTTTTTAGTGAGTGAGATGGAGCGAGACAGAGAGACATCAGGTGGAGAGGAATAACAGAAAAAGAGATGCTAAAATGTCAGCGCCAGGCCGATTATGCCAGGCTGGCACTGCGGTGCCCGCTGGTGAGATGGAGAGAGATGAAAGTCCCACTGGCTTCAGAAACCAAGAGCCGAGCTCACAGGAGGAAGATGCAGCAGGGGGGCCACGTGGGCGTCAGACTGACTGGGATGGGGGTGGCGTGTTTGTATGTCTGTATTTGTGTATGTGTGTGTGTGGGAGCTTCTCTCTTTATTTAACAGCCACTGCAAAAGGAAGCAAAAGATTTATACTAATACAACTAAAATTAAACAAATAGTTCACTCAAAAATGAACATTTTGGCATTATTTACTCATTTTCATGTTGATCCAAACCTGTTATTTTAGTGTGGGACAAAAAAAGGAGAATTTTTCATGAAAAATCCATTTGTTTACTGATAATCTTCCCCTTCAGCTGTTAACTCTTAGAACATCTGTAAGTCAGTGAATCAGAGAGTTGAACTCAAGAACTGAATCAATGAACAAATACGATTCTTTAAACAGTTTGAACTGTTCACGAATCAGATTGAAGGATTCATTCATGAATGAGAGTTCAAGTCACCGATCCTGATGATCCTTCAGTGAGGCTCTGCGCAGCGAGGGTCAATGAGATGGGACCAGTATATTGTATTTCAATCCTTTATAGTGAATCATACACAAACAGCTTTCTGCGCTGTGTTGACTTAAAGGGATAGTTCACCCAAAAATGAAAATTCTGTCATCATTTACTCACACTTGTTCAAAAGCTGTATGAGTTTTTTTTCTTCCAATGAACATTAAATAAGTTATTTTGAAGAATGTTGGATGCTGGTTGGTTGCTGCAAACTGTTGCTGGTAGCCACTGACTTCCATAGTATGGAAAAAAATACTGGAAGTCAATGGGGACAAGAAAATGTTTGGTTACCAACATTCTTCAAAATAACTACTTAACTTCTTTTATGTTCAACGGTAGAAAGAAACTCATACAGGTTTATAACAATTTGAGGGTGAGTAAATGACGACAGATTTTTTATTTTTGGGTGAACTATCCCTTTAAATCAGTCTAGAGAAAAGTCATACAACTTTGAAATGACATGATGGTGAATAAATAATGACAAGTTTAATTTTTGTGTGAACTATGACTTTAAATATCTCCTTTGGCCAGTGTGCCTTATGTATCTCAAACTCAATCAAATAAATGAAAAACCACCACACTAAACCACATTCATGCATAATTTAACATATATTCAGGGTAAGTGGTGTTTCTTTGCTCAGTTTTTAATCTGTAATGCATACAAGCTCCTGTGAAGATACAAAAGATTCATCCCGCAGATTTGAAAAAGGAATCCTGTTGTCTGGCTTTCCATGCATCACATGGGACGTACCACACGCTGCGCTCATCTCTCCTCCATCTCAATCTTTCTCTCCACGTGTGGGACGCACAGACTCTATGAGTTAGAAAAGTGAACGTGGGCTGCACACTCTCGAGAGGGAACATGAAGAGCGAGAGACGGAGAGATGAGATGAGAAACGCTCCAAAAATAAAAAGAGGATTAATTGGAAAGGACAAGAATTGAGGGGAGAATCAGTCAGTTTCTCATGCAGAGACCTATTAAAAAATTTATCAAAGTGAGCTAGTTGTGTGTAAAGCAAATTGAGAGGTTCTTCTCTGCCTGTCTCTCTCTCACACGAAAACATTAGAGGTTATGAGAGAGGTTATCAGTGGTGTCATGAACCCCCATCATGCAGTGACACAGTTACCCACTAATTAACCCACAGAATGACACTTCATTTCTGCCTCACATCTATCAGTACCACTATCCTTCAGCCGTTCATTATTCATCAGATAAAATGCATTTGTTTATTTTGTGAATACTGTCACTGTGTTTCTTTGCATTATAATTATATCTTTCAATTGACTTTTAATCAAATTATAACATATGTTGATTTAATAATTCAATAAATCACAATTAATCACATATGGAATACCATTCAAAAGTGTGCTGTATTTTTAAAATGTATTTTATTCCTGTGATGGCAAAGCTGAATTTTCAGCAGCCATTACCCCAGTGTTCATTGTCACATTATCCTTCAGAAACAATTCTAATATGCTGATTTTGAGCCCAAGAAAGATTCCTTATTATTATTAATATTCAAAACAGTTGTGCTGCTTACTTTTTTTTTCTATAAAAACCATAATATTTTTTTCAGGATTCTTTTGTCAACATAAAGTGCAAAAGAACAGCATTTATTTAAATATATATTTGCCAAAGCCCATCAAAAGAAGATCTTTTAGAGACATTGCCTGTAATCACAAAAATAATTGACAAAACTTTACTGGTGAAAATCCAATCTTGAACTGGTAGAAAAATACATTATTATGAAATTTATACAGCAACTATACATTTATAAAGTATTTTACCAAGGCAAATGTCAAAACAACCAAGGTATGTGATCAAAAACATGGTATTACCAGGGCACGTGCCCCAACAACTAAAGTATTATCATGATACATACAAACAAACATAGTATTAGTACACATTCAAAAACATGATATTTCCATGATAAATGTCCAGCCAACCATAGTACCGCAATAGTTCTTCTTAGTATCACCATAGTTCTTGTTTGTTTGCTTTGCAAATGCAAAATGACTACTGCGGTATATTATTATAAAACTGTATCTTGCTAATTGACTCTGTGGCTGTATTTTTGTATGTCTAAATAATGTGTCTGAATCGCCTCTGGCTGCTGGTGTGATCGATATTTCAGACAGCAGAACGGATCACCACACAGACTCCAGTATTCTGGAGGACTGCCAATAGAGCTGCATTAACAGAGCAACCCACTCACACACATACACACTCACACACATGAATGTAACCCACTAACCTGTTCTCCCCCCACACACCACAACACACACACACATGACCTACACCCACTTGACAACACATACATACACACATGCTTACAAACACACTCATATACACAATCTCAACCCCCTCACACACACACACACACAGGTTTGTTTTTGTGAAAAGTGAGGACATCCCATAAGCATAATGGTTTTTATACTGTACAAACTGTATGTGCTATTTATTGACACCATCCCTACACCTAACCCTACCCCTCACAGGAAACTTTGTGCTATTTCAGATTTTCAATACACTCCATTCTGTGTGATTTATATGCGTTTTGAAAAGTGGGGACATGGGGTAATGTCCTGAAAAGTCACCTTCTCCTTGTCATACCCTTGTCATTATACAAATTTATGTCCTCATTTGTCACAAAAACGCGCACACACACACAGAGACGACTGTAATGCACTCACAGCCACAGCCACAGCCACACATACACACACAAACACTAAACATACATTCACACTCTACAAGCCCTCTCTAGCTCTCACTTATTAATTAAAAGCATCAATAGCAAATTGTTTGCAACAATGTACAGTATGTTAAAAATAGATGTTTACATTTTCTGAAGATAATGTGGGTGGCACTTGACTGTGCAGAAGTTGTTGTAAGCAGTTGCTAAATGGTTTCATACTGTTCTTTAGTCAAAAGTATTGAATAAATTGAATAATAATAATAATAATAACTCGATCCAAACTTATATGGATTATTTTCTTAAACTTTGGGCCCTATTGACTTTCATTGTATAGAAGAAACAGACCCCCCCGCGCGCCGCGC
>NW_015633195.1:471467-472147 GCF_001515625.1 Sinocyclocheilus rhinocerous
TATATATATCTTCTTTTATGTTTCATAGAATAAAGAAAATCATGCAAATTTGGAACAACGTAAGGGTGATTAGATAAAGAAAGAATTTTCATTTTGGGGTTAAATAGCCTATTCCTCTACGTCTCTAATGCTTAACAGTGTTTGGGACTGTATTTACTAAAAGATACTTTGAGTTTTGAATTGTTTTGTTCACATAACAATTTATAGGTGTGACTTAAATAATGCATATAAATGGAAATCAGTAAATTTTTTACTTTGTTAGCTTAAGTCCATTATGTGTAGGCCTACTTACCAAATTATTGTTTTATTTTGTAAAGCGTTCACTTTTATTTCGCTACATTCTAAAGCATAATATGACTTTAATTTTTAAATCTACAACATTTCATAAAAAGATATCATTCCTTGTTATTTTAAAGGGGTCATATGATGTTGCTAAAAATAATATTATTTGGTGTATTTGGTGTAATGAAATGTGTTTATGCTGTTTAAAGTTAAAAAAACACATTATTTTTCACATACTGTACATTATGTACATTACTCTATGCCCCGCCTTTCTGAAACGCGTCGAATTTTACAAAGCTCATCGGTCTGAAAAGCGAGGTGTGCTGTGATTGGAAAGCTATCCGGTGCGTTATGATTGGCCGAATACCTCAAGCGTGTGACGGAAATGTTACGCCCCT
>NW_015633195.1:472266-472483 GCF_001515625.1 Sinocyclocheilus rhinocerous
TTTTTTTCTCGCAAATGCAAGTTTATATCTCCTAATTCGAACTTTATAACTCGATTTAACTCAAAAATAGTGAATTTGTCAATTCTGAGGGAAAAAAGCCGAGGGGAAAAGAGAGAATGACGAGTTGTTTTTCCTTATTAGAATTGTGAGATATAATCTATATAATCCGAGAATAAAGTCATAATTTTGAAATATAAAATCAAATTTACCTTTTTTT
>NW_015633195.1:472612-489564 GCF_001515625.1 Sinocyclocheilus rhinocerous
GAAATATTATTTAAACCTTACTATTAACATTTTTACATAACATTTATTTATTTTATCTCACAATTCTGACTTTTTTCTCGCAAATGCAAGTTTATATCTCCTAATTCGAACTTTATAACTCGATTTAACTCAAAAATAGTGAATTTGTCAATTCTGAGGGAAAAAAGCCGAGGGGAAAAGAGAGAATGACGAGTTGTTTTTCCTTATTAGCATTGTGAGATATAATCTCGGAATTGCGAGAATAAAGTCAGAATTTTGAAATATAAAATCAAATTTACCCTTTTTTTTATTCTTTTATTCTATGGCTCCATAGACTGCCACTTGAAAACCTTCATTTTCTGCAACCATGATGCGCGCGCATCCTGAATGTTTACAAACCTATAATTGGTCTATTGAATCGCTTCACTAAGCGCACTGAACGAACTGGACTGATCCGATTACAGCTTTTTGCAGTCAACAACTCACTGATTCAATGTTCCGGTCCGAACGAGTCTCGAGTTAGCAAATCACGGAAGCCGACGGGTCTGACTCAAAATGAGCCCAAAGCCGGGAGTAATATAACCGTCAGAACTGGAAATTGCGGATTTGACTGATGACTCGAAAAGTAAGTTACTAATGCCGAACTTTAGTACTGTATATTGTAAATGAGAGTCATATGTAGGTTACTACATAACTGTAAGTTATTTGTGAGCTAAATCTGATGTAAATAGACAAACTGTTGAGCTCTTTTTATGAATGCTGAAATTTTGACGTCTAGTTAGCGATATATAATCATTAATAATTTCAGCTCTATCCTGGGACACTAACAGTCACACACAGATGGAAAAAAAAATGAATTAAATAAATAACATATAAGGCTATACTAACATAATGCAAATATATGACATCTCTGTATGTCTTACAGTGTTCAGTATACCATTACCATTGAGATCTGCAGCTGTGGAAGCCACAAACATATCAGGTCAGTTGGTTGCTCATAGCTGTCAATCATTCAGCAGGTATGCAGTCCTTTCTCTATTCATTATTCCACACAATACAGTCTTGTTTATTTTCCTCTCTCTATATACAGAATGCCACTTATGTGGTAGGCTAACCCTGTGAAAAACAGTAACTGTCCTGCCAGGCTACCAAGTCAGCATGTGAGCATACGGTATATTTGAAGACAGGAATTGTGGTTTCTAATGGATAATGGACTGACAGGACGCATCATTAGCCACAGTACTACAGTGTCTGACAGGAGTTACACATACGTTGTATACCTATTAGTTCTGACTGTCACGTCTGTCTCGCTGTCTGCCTGTCGCCCTCTCTTTCTCTCAGGTTGTCTCTGTGTCTCTCTTCCGTACACTTTCCGACTGCTCTTGAGGATACGCTGTCTGTCTGTCTCTCTCTCACACACACAGCTGCTGTTCTTCTCCTGGTTGGATGAGTGTCAGTAATCATTACCGGTGTCAGTCTGTGCCCTCAACCGCTTTCCACAGAAACCATAGAAACCAGCTCTGTTCCTCATTACTGTCACAGTGCCAGCAACACACGCAGCCATGATATACCGACAGGATCTCTCAAATATAATTTGCATTCAGAAAAGGGGTTTCCGGTAAAATTTACTGTCTGCAAAGACTATCAGAATAATCATTCTCATTCATACTGTACACGCCACCTCAGATTTTTGAGCTGAATACATTAATGCCCCCCCAAAAAAATCTTTGAATCCTTGACTGAAAATTCAGTAATTCTTTTTTGTCTAAAACACTGTTGCAGAAGTCACACATTCACATGTATAAATTCCAGTTGTTTTAAACCAACAAATCTGTCATCTACACCCTTGCAAAAAAGTGTTTTTTAACCTGCAATACAAAATGTCAAATCTGCTTTTTCATACAATGAAAATCTACTTTGATCACTGGCTATGCAAGTTCAGTTATGAATAATTTATTAAAAACTAGTTAACAGAAATCTCTCACATACCCAAAATTAGTAGGAGCATAAGATATCGAGTAATAAACAGAGAAGAAAAATCTTGCACACCACAGCTTGCAAAGACATACAATATTCATTATTCGGTCATCCAACCTTCTTCAGGCATTCAAAAAAAGTTTTTATGTATCTAACAGCATATACAATTTGTCATTGTTTATGCTATCCATATACAAATACATTTGTTATTGTTTATGCTGATAGATCAATATAAGTCTGTTAGGAGTTCTTTTGAATCAGTTGGATCTGCACATTTTGTTTTAAATGCCTGACAAACTTCAGATGACCAAAACCTTGGATTAATTTTTTTTCTTTTTTACAATCAATATTAGTGTGAATGTTTTTACTTCTCTTCTGTGTTTATTAAATAGACCTGTATGTTACTGTAGCTTCGAATTTGAACCCAAGCTTACATAAAAGATTCAGAACTGTTCAGTACAGTACGTAAAAAGTTAGTGTTTTTGTCCTCAGGTCATGTCTTATCTTGCCAATTCACACTCAAAAAATAGTTGCATGAGTCATGACGCCCCTGCCCATAAATGAAGCTATAAGAAGAACTTAAGAATGCTTTCTAGTATCAGCCTCAGACGGCATGTAAACAGACTGTGCATCATTCACACATGAAGTGCATCATTCACTGACCATATGATGCATATCGCACACAAAAATGGCAAACGCTGGCTGAAATCCAACTCAGTTGTCAGTTCTAATCTGATTGGCTGACTTAAATGCAATTTCTTAGATTCAAATCTGTTTTTAGCACTTTATCAACAACAAAGTCATGTTTACAAGGTACTAGGTTGATAAAATGAGCACTTCCAAGGAAGAACTAATCGCTGGATTTGCCAAAATTTGTGAAGTATACATGCCACTGAAAATAGTAAGATATTCAAGAGATCTGCGAGCTTGAACATGCCTTTATAATTTGCTTTGTTCTCAGGTGTCCAACTGTGGTTGAACCAGACTTTATGCCAAAAGTCTGGCTCTTGGAGATTAAATGCTTTCTAACATTACATTGTGCTTGGTATCGTTTACGATAAAGCATTAAACACATACTTCGGGCTGGTTCACACAGAACGCGTTTTTCCATTCCACTGCAATACTTTGCCATTGTTTTTCTATTAAACATGCTCTAGACAGAGGTGTACCATTGTATTCATGTCTTGCATCTTTTGCAGCATCTTGTGCATGACACTGCATTCTAAAAACATTAAAATAAGTTCAACTTTTAAAAAAACATGTCTCGAGACTTGCGTCTTTCCTCATTCCACTGCCCGTGTCTTGCATTTTTCAACGTGTTCTGTGTGAACGGTCCCAGTTTATTAAAAAAAAACTACAATGACTGCTTTGTATTTATAAAACAATAAACATTTGCATCAGTAATTCTCATTACAACAATAAACAAGAAAAATAAGGTTCCTAAATGCAATCAAGCATACTGTGACAGTCTTATTATAACAGAACAAGCCAAGCATCCTTCACTACACCTCCTCTTCACAGCATGTGACAGGACGTTTGTTTTAAAGCTTGAGTCAGTTAGTCAATGAACACAATGGATTGGGATCATGGGGACTTTATAACAAACTGATAAATTGGCTCTAGAGCCAATGAGTGACAGGTATTGATATCCAATAAGCATTGCCTTTCAAACCCCAGAGTTGTTATCAATCTATTAATTTACCCCATCCTATGCATGACTCGAGGATATAAATAATGCAGGCTTAGCCAGTCGGTGCCACGGAGCTGTCAGAGAGACATTTTTGATCCATGACTAGGTCATGCAGAGTGTTGGGAATTATGTTCATCAACATAGATAATGTTCTGGCATCTGTTTCCTTGATCAATAGAGATATATGCCATTTTTGTGCTTAGAGTGTTGTATAGCTGTGTAATTTTGCAAACAACAATTCCAGTGGGATTGATGTAGGATTCAATATATTTTATATCAAATTATATCATTACAATTATTAATTTAACAAAATTATTAAAGTAAAATTACATTTTAATGACATATTTTGATGTAAAGTATATTGAATCCTACATCAATTTAATAAAATTATTAATTAATTTAATTTAATTTATGTTTTTTATTTAATTGAATTAATCATTTTATGACATATTTTGATGCAAATATATTGATTGCAACATTTAATTTTATTTATTAAAATTGTGCTTTGTGTGATCCAAGAAGTTTTAATCTTTACATGTAATATAATATTAATATTTAATAATTCATTATTTATCTTGTATCAGTACAAAGAGCAAACATGCTGTGCATCCGGCCACATTCCCTCCTTACATTTAGTTGAAAAATAAGTAAGGAGTGCAGCTTAATATACATTCAGGGGTCCCAGAATTCCTAACTACAGCCCTGCGTGTGGGAACAAGAACTATGACAGCATCATCACACTCCCCTCTTGCAATGCAGGGTCTTTAAAGACGTGACTGTCCATCCCACACACGCCCAGAGAACCGTGGAGGAGGGCAGGGGCGAGTCACCACCTCTTTGCATTAAAAAATTTACTCCAAAATGGCCAAAATTAAACTACACCCACCATATGAGTGGATATAAGTGCCTGTGGGACTTCATGTGCATAAGACAGCGAGGCAGAGAGAGAGAGACAGACAGACAGACATCAAAAAGGGTGAGAGAGGGAGAGTGGGTTCTCAAACCGAGTCCCGGCCCTCCCTGCTTTACTGAGAGCAGGAAAGACAGACAAGTCATCCCTCCATCACGAACAAGTGGTGCTCTGCTCCTGCAATGAACACTCGATGTTTGAATATGTAAAGTTAAGCACATAGATAACAATGTCATACTCCTACATGAACATGTGGGCATCGAATCAAAAGGTAGACTGCTTCTCTGTGCATGAGAGAGATGGTCATATAAGTGAATAAATGGCCTCTCAAACAAACAGTCACGAAGAATGTAACAAAATATTTAAAATCGGGGGCGGCACATTTAAATCTTAAGAATTGCAAAGTGACTCACGTATTCTTCCCATTAATTTTTCTCCATAGGGATTTCAAAATATTCAGTCAATAAAAATTCCAAGCCATAAACCAAACTAGCCAGTGCCAAGATTTGAAATAAAGTATATGAAAATCAAATAACTTTCATGAAGAAATTAATAACAGTACCATGAAGCATTCATTTTCATTTTTAAGAAATGTTTGTTTTTTTAATATTTCTATTAATTTTATTTTTATTTAAGTTTTTTAATTGTAGTGCTTCAACTTAAATGTATTTTCTTAAGTTTTTAAAGGGATAATTCACCTTTAGTTGCTGGTCCCCATTGACTTGCATAGTTTTTTTTCCATACAATGGATGTAGGGCTGAACGATTAATCAAAATTAAATCGCAATCGCGATTAGGCAAAAGCTGCGATTGTCATGCGCACCTTGTCAGGGAAGCACGGTTCTGTGATCAGTAGTAAATCTCCATCCGAAGGCCAGAGGGTGCTCTTGCGCGGAAACTCCAAATACGCCCCGTAGAAGAAATCAGGAAATGCCTATAGCGGTTACTGAATAAACAGAAGATTTAACTGCTTTCATTGATTCAACGTGACTAATAAATACACGACTACGACAATATGTGTTTTATCTGAGTTCGTCTTATTATATTTTTTATTATAATAAAGTATATAATAATGCAATGATAATTGCCTTTATCACTGCTTAGAATACTATGAAATATGTTGCGTGCTTTATTCTGTGTAAAAAGCCACATCATCTCACAGAAGGATTTATTTCAAACACTCGACTGAGGTTATGAAGTAAGTTTGGAGCAAAAACATGTTATTAAATGTAGTATTTTCACGTGCTTTCAGGTGAATTTCATAATCGTGCTATTAAATCGGTCTGCAATTATGAATGCGATTTTGCGTAGCTTGTCAGTGAACTACGGCTCTGTGTAGTAAATGCTGGTCCATCTGAAAGCACGTGATGGAGATTTACTACTGATCACAGAACCGGCTTAACTGACATGATGCGCATGACAATCGCATTCGATTAATCGTGCAGCCCTAAATGGAAGTCATTTGGGACCAGCAACTGAAGGTGAACTCTCCATTTTATTTTAGCTTTATTTTAAATGAACGAAAACCTAATGAAAATTGCTGTGGAAACAAAACAAAAACAAGTTTTGAGTTACAAATAATTAATTACTTTGCACAAAGAATAAGTCACTAGCATTAGTAGAATGTAATGAGCAATAATAGTAGTAATGTAATTGAAATATCTTAGCAAAAACACTACCATCTACTCTCTGCCATCTTGCAGACACCCCTTGAACATCACAACTCAACTCAAGTATCATTGAGAATTCCCACTGGTAAATATATGGTTTTGCTTTGGTCATGCATGTAACCTGTAATTATGATATTTCTGACTCTACTTAAAAGAAAACTAAGGGAAACATGTACTCTTCAGTGTCTATGGTTGTTACAGTCCTTGATGTCACACACAAACTAGATCGTCTGGTTGTTGAGTGGATTTGAATGTAGCTGGGTTGAGTGTGTTTATACTGTCAGACAGAACTTGGGGTGAGTGTTTAGTGATTAATGTCTCTTCTGAGATGGTGGTGGGTGAGGAAGATGATTGTCTGCAGTGTGTGTATCTGTGTGTGTTTGTGTTTGTACAGTTGAAGGGAAAATATTAGCACGTCTCATTAATGGCAGTCTTTTTCATTTCCTGATTCCTAACCATAAAAACATCTAATCATATACCTAAACACCTGATCTTATTAAATGATCTGATTTTTCTGCCTCAGTGACTTGTGCATGACATCCACAGAGAGTTTGGAAGTGTCTGACGTACCATCTAATTTCCTGCTGCTCTGAAAAACTGAGCTTGACTCTTCTTATGCAAATGAGTTTGTGTGACATCAATAAATGAGAATGAAAAGTGGCTGTAAAATGCATGGTTAAAAATGAAGCGTATTCCCATTATTACGTTTTTAAGATTTATTTTTTTAATTACTTATTTTGAGAAAATTGTATAAATTTTCATTTCGGTATCTGTCATTTATCGCTTATTGGCCATTACATGAATATGATTGTCACCTTATTGGTATCGGCCAGAATTTATATAAATATATATATAAAAAAAAACTAATATAGCATCTTAATATGAAGGAAATTTCCATATGGTTTATTCACAGGTACTGTATTTTACCTGTATTTTGGTTTAGGGTGGAAGGAAATGTCCGTAACCTTAATGGAAAAAGTAGGTCATTTTCATGCCAGGACATTATCTGTTTTTCTGTGGATTTTGTTCTTACAGCACACTTTTCAGACATAACATGAAAATAATTATCAGTTTATCAATAGTGGTTCAATGGATCACAAAACATGTGTTATCTATATAATGATGAAACAATTCCCTGTAGAGATGATAGTTATCAAACATATTGAAAAACTGTGTGAGAACAGCTATGTCTCAAGCCTTCAGTTTCCTCAGACACACAATCAGAGGACATATAATCACCAAGTTCCTCTCTTTCTCTCTGAACTGTTAGATATACAGTGATCTCGGGTCTTTCACAAGGGTTCATTAATAATGTTCTTTTTTGTATGCATTCAATAGCCGTCTACATACATTACTCAGAAAAGGCAAATGGACTAGGGCGTTGTGAGAATGTGGGTCAGATATTTGATCAGTGGTAGTGTCTGGTCCTCTATTCTTCTCACGGATCTTCAGGGAGTCATCATCAGATAGAGTTGTACCTGTCTGTTGTCCTCACTAGATCATATGAGAATGTCTGCATCTCAAACAAACAGGTTCATTCAGATGTGACTTAAATCAAATGCTGACAGAGATATTTACAGTTGTTTACTTTAACAGTTCTGGATATGGTGTATTTTTCGTTTTGACAGGTCAATCAGTACAGTACAGTATACTATAATACTACAGTATAACATGCACTGATGTGCATATATAAAATCATTTTTTCATTTGAACTTGGAATAATAGTCAAATATTTGTATCCAAAGCATATTACATTACACTTATTATAGGAACAGTCCCCTTAGAGGAACTTGGGGTTAAGTGTCTTACTCAAGGCCACAATATAGTTCAATACAACTATAGCCGACTCCATGACCGATTGAAATATTTCCCATTCATCATGTCAGTTCTAAATGGCAGCTGTGAATAATGACCAGACTCCAGACATTTCTCAAATCCTGACCCCACCCCCAAGTCACTCCTCAACCTTAGGGCAGAGTGTGCACACACGTACACGTACACACATACACACACACACACACACACACATACATACATACATCCAACCCCTACATCTGCCTTTTCCTGCCCTCCTTCTTCCTGAGAGTGTGAGAGACTCTCTCTAATAACCCTCAATCATAAATCAATTTCCACTTGGCCACAAATGCCTCAGCTATGGTGACTGACAGCTGCAGTAGAGGTGCAGATCTGAATCGTTCTTTCAGATGGCAGCATGGCGGCTGATGATGCTTAAATTATCAGCTGCCTTTAAGTGATAAGCAGAGGCTAGCAGGTTCAGTCTAACTGGCTGAGATGCTTGGGACAATGATTAGTCCCACAGTCTCAATCGCATCATCTACAGCAGCTGTTATTTTTTATTGTCCCTTTTATCTGACAGATATTACTGAAATGTGTCTTAAAAAATCACTTCCTTCTGTGAAAGCACTAAAAACTGATTTGTTGGGTTACCTTAAAAAAGTAACTTGCATGGCTGCCTTAAATTTTTGAGTTCGTTGAAACTAAGAATTTAAGTTATTACAAAGATAGTGATTTTGTTGTTTCAACTAATATTTTGTTCTAAGAATTAAAGATTATTTTTTAACTTAATGTATTTTTTGTTGTCATAACTTTGGATTAAATATTGTATCAACTTATTCAAGCAAAAGGATTAAGTAAATTATCAAATTTAAGCTCACTCAACTACATATAGTGTGTTAAAACAATTACCTAAAACGTTTACATGGTTGACTTAAAATTCTGAGTTACATAAACTTCAACACAAGTTAACATTACAAAAGCTTTTTGTTAACTAATTATCCTGGCATAACAGAGAGCACAAATAAACTATAATTTAAACATTCATATTTATTAAAACATTCACATATTAACACTGCACTGTCTGAAAAGTATATATGTAAATGTAAATGAATGTGAAACTGCTTGAATGAAAACATTAAAACACAAAGCAAAAATGAAAATCAAGCAATTTGCCTTTAAGTGCTGTGACAAGTCCCAGATAGTCTAACGCAGTACACAACCCCACAACATGATACAACCCCAGATCACCAAGATTTCTTCTTCTATTACCAAGACCACACCACTGCAGATTGATGGTGCTCACTTTGGCCACCCACAGCTATAATTCCATCAGTCATGTCCTTGATGAATCCCTGCTCAGAACCTGTGTGCTTTAATAAAAATGGGCCTTATAATCTTAAAGCTTACAGAGTCCAATAAATATGTGCACTTATAAAGTATGTACTTACAACTTTGTCCAAGCTCTACAATGTGGCAGTCATTCCCATTATGTCTGCATAGCACTTTGATGAGTACAACTGCAAAAGGACTTGCTGCAGTCCATCCACAAGATTGATGAATTCTGCGCTGATCTTCAGTCATTCCAGAATATCATAAACATGAAAAATACAGAAACACATTAAAACAACCCTGTAATGCTAAGAAATGCTAAGAAAAGAGTGCTAATGGTAATGCACAGTTTTGCACACAAAAAAAAACAATTGTTTTTGTAAAGATATTTGATTACTTTGTCAAATGGCAGCAAATAAAATAGTGTCCACAGGGGGAAAAAATCATTTGAATCACATTATTCATGTGCAAACTTGATGTTGTCAACTTATCTCTCAACGTTGTGAGGAAAAAGCAACAGATGTAGTTGTTTATGTGTCTTACCATTCTATTAATGGGTCAAAATACTACATAACCCACCCACTCTTGTTATTTAAGGCTCCACATCACGCTGCTGCTGGTTTCTCATGAGAGAAAAAGCATGAATCACAGTGACATCAATTTAATACATTTATTCACAGCAATCAAATTAAAGCTAAGACTAATTATCAGGAACGGCAACTCAGGACTGTCCTGATTATATCAGAACGGCTAAAAAAAAAAAAAAGGGAAAGACATGATGTAGCCAAGTATGGTGACCCATACTCGAAATTTGTGCTCTGCATTTAACCCATCCAAGTGCACACACACACAGAGCAGTGAGTTGTCACGTGACATGGGTGTTTTGAATCACACTTCAGAGCAGCGTTTCGAAACATCTACGTTTCAGGATCTCAACACTGCGTCGAAATGTCAGTTTCGCGTCAGCCATCCCTATATACCAATTTACGAGTTAGGGAGCTGATTGAGACACACCCATAGTGTTTTAATACAATATTAACTAAGCGCTGCATATTGTATATGTTATAAGTTATGTATATGTACTGTATATGTTGTTGTACATGTTATCTTAGGCTATTAGATTAGCACGCTAACCATAGAGAATGCATTAGCGAATTTTAACTTAGCAAACTGTTAATCAAAAAATAACAATTTGTTGCTTTGCTCATATCTTGTAATACCTTTAAATTGCTTTAAAATTCCAAGGGGGATCAGATTCTGCAAAGTTAATTTGAAAGCGACCAGTTCAAATTAAAGGGGTCATATGATGCTGCTAAAAAGAACATTATTTTGTGTATTTGGTGTAATGAAATGTGTTTATGCGGTTTAAGGTTCAAAAAACACATTATTTTCCACATACTGTACATTATTGTTTCTCCTCTATGCCCCGCCTTTCTGAAACGCGTCGATTTTTACAAAGCTCATCGGTCTGAAAAAAGCGAGGTGTGCTGGAATTTGTGCTCTGCATTTAACCCATCCAAGTGCGCGCACACAGCAGTGAGTAGTGAACACACACACCCGGAGAAGTGGCTGCAGCCATATTGCTGCAGCGCCTGGGGAGCAGTTGGGCGTTCGGGTGCCTTGCTCAAGGGTCTCACCTCAGTCGTGGTATTGAGGGTGGAAGAGAGCGCTGGTCATTCACCCCCCCACCTACAATCCCTGCCGGTACCGAGACTCAAACCCACAACCTTTGGGTTACAAGTCCGACTCTCTAACCATTAGGCCACGACTACCCCTAGTCACCCTATATGTTCATTCACATGCACATGCACATGTCACTCCATTAACTTCATGTCTGTGACACCTGGAAATAGAGACTCTATCTTGCCGTCTCCACACACACACACATACAGCATGACAGAAAGTGATTTAATAGCAGTTATGCGCTTCTCTTCAGTTCCGCTGACAGTCTGATGACTGGAGACAGCATAGCTCGGCTTCGTTTACCTTTTCATGCCTATCAGTCACACTACACTGTACAATCACATTCAACTCATATTAGAATACTATTGAATTCTTGGATCCCAGCAGTGCGCTGTCACAGCCATTGTATTTCTCCTCCTGGAGGCTAATGGCTCTCACAGGACCATGTCCTTCACAAATGAAGGTGTGGTTGGCTGTCAACAATTCAGGCTTCAGATGTGTTCCCATGTGCCCGCTGTTGGGAACTGGCATCTTGCCTGTTTGATTCTCGGGTGAGGCACCGCTGAGGGATTTACTGTTCCCATCACAACATTGTGGGTGTTGGTATTCATGCCCTTTCACTGAGTGCTGTAATCTTAAGCATTGCAAATAAAAGCAGGTTATAATACCTACAAGAAAGCATCTTTTATAAAATAGGATTAGGAAAACTACACCGTCTGCTTTATACATGAAAAAAATCTGGTGTATATACTATATTCTGTGGAGCCCCTAAAGGGACATGTTGATGGTAAAAAAAAATGAGATGGGAAGGAAAATTATATTTTGCATTCTCTTGCAAAACTTTTGCATTCCTCCAAGTAATTTTGCATTCAATCACAAAACTTTTTTGATGGAAATAATGTACGGTGTGAGGAAAAACTGCAAGCAAACACAAAATTTCTCAGGGAAATGCAATAGTTTTGCGCGAGAACACACATTTTGCACATAAACGCTAAGTTTCTGAACGGAACTCAATATTATTGAGAGAGAATGCATGTTTTGTTAACGAACAACAAAGTTTCTCGGGGAGCGCAATACTTTTGCAAGACAACGCAAATGTTTACGTGAGAATGCAAGAAGTTTCTTGGGGAAACAGCAGTTTTGCAAAAGAATGCACGTGTTTTCCGAACAAATGTAAACTTTCTCAAACAAAACTTCTGTAATGGAAATAATTAGTGGTGTTAATGAAAAAACGTTGCTTTTGCTAGAGAACGCAAATGTTTTGCGAACAAACACAAAGTTTCTCAGGACCATACAGTAGTTTTCGAGAGAACGCACGTTTTACAAATGAATGCAAAGTTTCTCAGGGGAACACTGTAGTTTTGCAAGAGAAGGTACGTGATTTTCCTCTCATCTCACACCATGTCCCCTTAGGGGCTCTGTATTATTCATAACCACAAGTAATGCATGTTACATAGTCAAATTACTTTTAATAATACCTTTAATGAACCATAAATAATTTTTAAGTATATAGCTGTCATATGTTTTGACCCGTTTTGCCTCCGTAGTTCTTCCTGTGTTTCCTTTTATGGTCTTTTTCCTGTTCTTGTTTAGTTTGATTACTTTTTGATTCCATGCACCTGTGTTCCCCTGATTGCCCTGTGTTTATAAGCCCCAGTCTGTTCAGTTTGCTTTTGTCGGGTCTACTTGTTGTGAATGTCATCCTTGTGCTCTGTGTCTCCCTTTTGATCATTAAAAGACTCTCATTCTGTGAAATCTACACGTCTCCTCGTTTTCTCATGCCTCAGCGAATTGTGACAGAAGACCCGACCAACACAGTCACCTCCGTGTGTTCCCTCCGTTTTTGTTTCCGTTGTGTTTCCCCTTATGGGTCCCTTCACCCGCCCGGAATTCCTCCTCCTGCTGGAGCAGGGGGACAAATCTCTCGAGGACCATACGAGACTGTTCCGGCTGTTAGCTAGCACCACCAGCTACCCAGACGACACGCTCTGCTTATTCTATGACGCGAGCTTGAACACTGCGAGCAGAGAGCCGTCGTCCGAAGATGGTCCTCAAGAGGATTTCGCCGCATTTGTGGAGTGGATTCTGGCAAGAAACAGATCGCCTCTCACCGTCTCTGCTGAGGATGATCCACTCCTGACCCAGAGCCCAGCCCAGCATCTCCCTGCGGTGCGGAGCATCAGCCCGAGCCCACCGATGACGGAGAGCCCATTACCGCCACGATCAACGAGCCAGCGCAATGCCGAGCGATTGAGCGGAGGATCGCTCCGGGTGTGGATCCCCACCTGTCAGACCAGGTGCAACAGTGCCCACCTCTCCTCTCTCCTTCGTTCCCGCTGGTCCCGTCCAGCCCTGAGGTGGCTCCTGTTTCCCAGTCCAGCCAGGAGTGGGCTCTGATCCCCGTGGGCAGCTCCACCAGGCTCCCTCGTCCCTCCGGCTCCGCCTTGGTCAGGCGTCGACCCGCCATCGCCTCAGGACTCTGCTGCTCCGGCTGCACCTCGTCACTCCGTTCCACCGGCTCCGTTGGGCTCCTTCCTCCCTTCAGCTCCACCTTGGTCCTCAGTCGCTCCGGCTCTGCCGTGGATCTCCGCCTCCGCCTCGGTCGCCAGGGACCTCGGCTCCACCCTGGCCCCCCGGATCCTTGGCATCCCCCTGGCTCGTTGGCTCTCCGCCTCCGCCTCGGGCTCCTCCACCACCTGCGCCGCCCCCCTTGGCTCCTCCCTCCGTCGGCTTCACCGTGGGTCATCGTAATGGCTGTGGCCTGGATCCAGCTTGGCTCCTCCTGCTCCAAGCCCCTCCTATCTCCTCCATCCTTCATCACCTCCCTGGTCTCTGTCTGCCGGCCCCCTCCCGGGTGTCCGTCCTCCTCCTGAGCCTCCTCCCAAGTTCCCATCCGTCCTTCTGTTGTATCTACGGTGCGAGGATGCTCCTTCCGGGAGGGGGCGAAATGTCAGACTTTTGGACCCGTTTTGCCTCCGTAGTTCTTCCTGTGTTTCCTTTTATGATCTTTTTCCTGTTCTTGTTTAGTTTGATTACGTTTTGATTCCATGCACCTGTGTTCCCCTGATTGCCCTGTGTTTATAAGCCCCAGTCTGTTCAGTTTGTTTTTGTCGGGTCTACTTGTTGTGGACGTCATCCTTGTGCTCTGTCTCCTTTTTGATCATTAAAAGACTCTCGTTCTGTGAAATCTACACGTCTCCTCGTTTCCTCGTGCCCGTGCCTCAGCGAATTGTGACAATAGCATACTTTATTATTTTTTTGAAGTATATAACACTTTACTTTTCTATGTATTTAAGTTATTTGCTGACAGGTACATTGTAGGTATTGTAAATTGCAATTGCATGATGAATGTTGATGTTATAAAGTGTGTCATAATTATCTGTGACAGAGCGCAATAACATTTTGTTTCTCAATATTTACATTTTAAAAACGTAAAAATACTGCTGGAAAACAAAAATCAATCAGTCTTAGTGGAATCCAGTTTAGCTTGTTATTTGTAGCAGATAAAATAAAAGAATACGGGTGTTGCCGCAGAGCAGCGGTGGGTTTGCTTTGCCCTGAAGCTCACAGGTGCGGCCGTCAAAAATGTAACAATCAGGTACGTGATAGATTGCTTCCCTCAACTGTGATTCTTGTGTAAATACAATTATGCCTCATTAAAAAGTCAAGACACGCACCTTTATTTAGTGTAGCTCATATATGTCCTAGCATGTATGTTGGGACATTTGTCCACATAAAAAAAGAACTTTCAAATGTCAAATTTGCTTGCAATTAAACACACACACACACACGCAAATAAATAAAAACTAAATAAATAAAATAAAAATACCACTTTAAATATCTGTTTTATGTTTGCATGTTGAACTTTCAGAAGTGAAACACAAAAACTAAAGCTTGCAAGTAGAGATAGCAAAACAGCTTAAACCAGTTGTTTTGTTATTAAGCCGTTAGTCTCGTTGTGTTAAGCTACAGTAGTTTCACTGGTCAGCCAGGTGGTCTCCCAGTGCCTAAAACACCTCTAAACAGCTAAGTTTAAGGTTTAAAGTGTTTTTATTCTTGCAGCTCTTTAAAACACACACAACAATGCATTGATTTGGAGTGTTTGGGTCAGAGGGACACATACACTCCCCTCCAGCACATGCACACATATACAAACAAAAGTTGAGAAGGATCTTGTAGTCACAAGGTTGTCATATACAGACCTCCAGCTCTCTAAACACAGATCCGCTCTCATCTCCACTGTTGCTGCCCCATTGACTGGAAACCAAGTCATTAAAGTAAACGGTTACTCCAGGTTTGGGCATTATTACATCATGCAACTTCTTCATACTTGAATATTAAAGAGACAGCACTTACATCAACACATAAATTGTCACATTTCTGCAACTTCACTCAGAGATCTGGAATGAGATTATGACCAATTACACCATTTTCTTCCTCTGTCTCCAGATCTTTCTGATTTTTCAGATCAGATAAGGGTTGAGACTGGTTTTTATGACTGGAGTCAAAAACTTCAGTCCACATGAGTGATTAAGGTTAAGTGTGTAATTTCCGCAGCAACATAATGACAGGTTCACACTCTTCCCATCTGCCATTGGTTGCTCAAACAAAAAGTCCCGCCCAAACTCACGCCATTGGTTGAGCTGCTCAGGATTCTCAAACAAACAAGCAATGTTTTGACAGAGATACAGCATTTTAACTTTTTCGGCACAATCAATTTAAACTGGAATAGAAGAGAGTATTGTAAAATGGGTAGTTTTAACTTTAAATTTCAAAAACCTTCTGTAAACAAACATTTCTTTAATTTTGTTTTGTTTTGGTGCTGTCTGCACTTTGCGTCATGCCTAAGATCATGAAAAAATTATATGGAAAAAGCATTATACACATCACCTTTAAGCATATTTCTGTCTCTCATTTCACTTTACTCTGCTGAGTTGCTCAGTAGACTCTATTCAACCAACAAACAATGATACCAGCATTCTGTAATCTATTGTTTCCCTGGAAACAAACTCTAGAAGTGAGATTCCCTTCAGGCAGGTGCTTTGCACTTCATTAGAGTGTTCCAAACTGGCGGCTGTTCTGTGATCTGTTTTATTACCAAGCGTTACAGAACTGACAGGTTAACAGTGCAATAATTCTACCTCAATAAAGATCACATTTGTCTGAGTGGCAGTACGAGAGCATTTGCATTTTTTGAAAAGAAAATTGTTCTAAGCAGTAAAATATTTCTTAATGAAACGTGAAGAAGACTATCCTTACCAAATGCCTTGGTTACAGTAACAAGAAGCTTACTTATTGATTTTGTTTTACGTGGTCCACAGGCCTTTTTGCATCTGACAGTATGATCGATTATTTTATGCACAATCTATTATACAGTATACTATAATTTAACTATATATATAACTATGTACAGTTATTTTAAATTGTAATGATTGTTTACAATATTACTGTTTTACTATATTTTGGATCAAATAAATGCAGCCTTGGTGAAAGACTTTCAAAAATATTTAAAAAACATACCTATTAGGCAATTGGTCATTCAGGAAAAACAAGTTACTTTTGGAAATATGTATTTATAGATAACTACACCAAAACTAAGAGAATAATACAGATCAGCGCACCTCACTTCATTCACATACAGTAGGGAATGTGCAAAGTACTCCACCTGACATTTCAGTTGGAAACAGGTCTTAAACTGACCCTATGGCCTGAGTTCATTTTTTTCCTTACTCGTCTCTAGTTGGCCAAGATGTTGTAACAGAGATAGTTAATCATCTGTTCTTTGGGAAACTGTCAAGGCCACATCATTTTGAAAACACTCAAATGTTCCCACAGTAATTATGGAAATATTCCTTCAAAGCTACCTTAAAACTGAGGTCATTTTTGACAGCGATATCAAAAAAAAAAAAAAAAAACGG
>NW_015633195.1:489807-502502 GCF_001515625.1 Sinocyclocheilus rhinocerous
AAATAAAAAATTATTAAAAAAATTTAATTTTATAATCATTTTTGAAAAAAAAAAAAAAAAAAAAAAACGGCCCAGGGGTTCTGGGTGGTAAATGGTGTTACACACTTGTTACCTCAGGCTGGAAAAAGGAACATGTTACCTTTGCATTCCAAGCCGAGGCATGATCCATCCTGCCTGCCTGGATGGAGTTGAAAAGTATATGTGTGTTATCTGTACATATACCCATACAGTTTATTGTGCCAATATGGGTTTTAACTTCACTTCAAGATCATTCTGATTCAAAATGAATGATTTAGATAGTTTTCATGAACTAGATTCATTGAAAAGACTCAAAAGAAATCATTCATGTATCAGACACTGCTACTCTCATGAACAGATATTGTTCAAAAATATTGCTCCACAAAAGAATATGAAAAAGAAAAGAATATTGTCAATGTATATGACAATATATTGCACGGCTATGAGTGTGATATTGCGTTTATACAACAGTTCAACTGCACGAGTAAATACATAAGAAACAACAACGGAGTGTTTTTAAAAAGCCTCTTTTGTGAGGAACCACTTCCCTCCGCTACGGATTCAAATCTCAGTTTAACAGCTGAGCTCAAGCCTCCATTACTAATTCGAAAACGTCACTTTAGATCACTTTAGAACTAGTAACGAAGGAACATTGAGTTGCTTGATTGAAAACTTATTGTATTACTTAGGGATGCACAATATTCGATTTTTGCCGATATCCGATACTCAACAGAATCGTGTGTGATTGGTTTCGTGGCAGATTTGAATTTAGCAGCTGGTGATGTTTTAGTTTTTTCCATTACTGCCACCCACAGGACAAACTGCGCATTGAACCCAAAATAGTTTGGTGTGATAGGATTCCAAATTTGGGGGGCCAGAAGGGGGGTCAAGCTTGTTGACACGGGGGCACTGCCCCCCAACCACCCTGGCCCCCCTAGAACCGCCCCTGTCCATGGCACAAAAACAGTATTATTTATAAAATTATAGTGGATTTGGGCGTCTGCCATGACACTCGCTGCTGAGAAATACCACATACAGAGTGATACAAACAATGAAACAGTCAGAGTTGCGATATCACTAGAATATCGCTCTCCTGGAAAAGGCTCTCGGCCAATCAGATTCGAGGACCAGAAAGAACTGTTGTATAAAGACATATAATATGATAGTTTTTAAATTTTTGCATGAAAATTCCTTTAATTGTTTAATAAAACATTGCTTTTCGTCATTATCCCATTTGCAATTTAACAAAGATGTATTAAGCACTATCAATAGCGAACAAATCCTCATTGCTCTGTGAACTTGTTAGCAGATTCCTGTGAACAAGAAGCATAGGGCATCGCCCTCGGTCACGGTCTGTCTGTCAGGCCTGGTGCTAAACTGGCATTCTGCCATGTAAGACAGAGGGATGGAATCCGATGTGTCTCAGAATAGGCGTGTTAGTTAAGCTCCATTCTCTGCTATGAACACAAGGCTTGATTCTCTGGGACAGATGGAGCAGCTCGGTGCCCCGTCAAGATGCCTATGGTCATGCCAGGGGGATTGTGGTTGTAGTCTATGTCCCCTCCATGAACAAGCTGGCATCTGTGAGGATCTCTTATGATCTGATCCTCACTGGACTTTCCTGGGCCCCGGGGACGCCTGCTATCCCTCCCAGTGCCAGTTAGAGCCTTCTGACCCGCCTGTAGCCCCAGGCGAACCTCCTGTGATTAGGCCCGACGTGGCACCTGGGCCGGCTCCAGAGAGAATAATGGTGATCTGACAAGCTGATCCATCCTTTAAAGAATGGCAAGACCGGACAGACTGTGTTTGCACTGACTGCAGGCTGTGTCTTGTGCCACTTTCTGGTTGGACTTTGAAAAGGACAAATCATCTAAGAACATTCCTTTTGTTTTTACAAGTATGGCACTTTGATTTTACTTGGTTGCAAAATATCTATCTGTCTGTCTGTCTGCCTGCCTGCCAGTCAGTCAACAAAACAACTTTCATTCAGAAATTGCAAGTAAATTCACAAAGAAACAGCAAGCAACACATTGAATAAAATGTGAAACATTGAAGTAGAAACGCTGTTTTTTTTTTTTTTTTACTGATTAACATACTCCAATAATCGTTTTATTTACAACTTTGAAAGATACTTAAAAAGAATTTTTGCAGCATTCCTTTACATAATAAATAATAATAAAAGTATAATAATAATATAGATTATATATGAATGTTTTCATTAGTTAGAAGGAACACAATTATAACCCCTATTAAATACCAAAACATTTTTTATAGTCCTTATGAGACCTTATTTTAAGCCTGGTCCTACTTAATTAAATATTCATGAGAAAGAGGCAGTGGCCACATCCCAAACATTTTTTCTTATTGAATTTGTGAACTCTGAGAATATATACTGTTTATTAAAAGTTTTAAAAATGGCTAAATTTTAAATTCTAAAAATTCAAACTAATTTTTTTAGTGATGCTTAGTGTCTGAACGCAGAAGGGTGACTCAGGGACGAGTGACATCAGCTTGTTTTCTTTCATTATCCTGTTTTGTTTCTTTCTTTTTTTTTTAGAATGCTGTTAGTTTATTTACGCCACCCAGTGTCCCTCAGGAGAACAGAAATCAAGCAAAAATGATTCAAGCTGTCTTTCATAGCCCTGACCCATATTGAAAAGGCATCATTTTATACAAATGACAGGAGATGGCTTTCAAACATTTCAACAGAAAGAACAAGAAAGAAACCTTGAGATGGCACCCCAGCCATCCTTCCCCCATGCCTCTGCTCTAAACCTTCCTTTCCCATTGTTCTTTTTCAAAAGACTTAAACGAACGCGATGGACACATCATTCCTATTTTCTCTTTATTTATTTTTTTGCTATTTGTCCATCTCAAAATGAAGGCTTCCACCTCTCCAGAGCTAAAGGGATGAGAGGAGAAAATGAGAGCCATCTGTGTTGCCCCATAGTGCAGAGATGATTGCTGTGGACGAGTCTCTCTCCAGCGCCAGAGCTTCCATCTTGGCAGAAAATACCACTAGTTTCAGCTCTTAGACAAGACAAAAGACAGTTTGCATTCATATCATGCACTGTAGAAAATCAGTTTCAGTGCACACAATTCACAAAGAGGAAACACCTATGTTATCATACAAATAGAGTAATAAATGTCCTAGAGTGCTCTACAGTCATTGGACAGCACTTAGGAAGTCTGTCTGCATGATATATCCGTCTGACAGTTGGCGCAAAAGGACCTGAAAGTGAACTGCAACATTTATCGCCTGTAAGAACAGCCAGCATTTATTTAGCATTCATTTAATTTCAGTTACGAGACAGAGCTGCCTATTCATCTTGGAATCGATTTGATATTGTGCTGTCATTAATTATGACAGTGTAGAAGGGCTGAACGCATAATCAATTGGCATGCTAATTACGGTAATTGTGCATTTTTCACAAGACTGACAGATCCCTCTCTGAGGAGTTTCTAATTTAAAGGGATAGTCCACCCAAAAATGAAAATTGTGGAAAGTAAAAGAAGGTATTTTGAAGAGTGTTGGTATTGACTTCAATGTACCCATTGGGCGGGAAAAATATAATGTAAATTGTTTGGTTACCATTATTCTTCAAAATATCTTCTTTTGTGTTCAGCAGAAGAAAGGGAGTCATACAGATTTAGAACAACATGAAGGTGAGTAAATGATGACAGAATTTTCATTTTTGGGTGAACTATCCCTTTATGGAATGAGCTGTTGTGTTGAAGGAGCTTCTTAAACCACAGACCAAAATCCAAGGAGAGGCATTTTAACCGTGTTACCGATACGCTGAGAGCTGCAATAATGAAGGAAATAGTGTGTATGTGTGAATCTGTGTCCTGAGGGTCCACTTTGGCTTTTTATGAAGCTAGTACCTCTAAGCCGGTCTCCAAATACACATAGCAGTGTTTGAACCCGTCACACATCAAACGATCTTCTGATCTGCCTCTAGTTAGCTACTCCTGAAGTGTACTCTGCCCTGAGAAATGGCAGCCATTCAGAATGGTCTCTGTCTTATATGGGGAATTATCGTGAAGAGGGAGCCGAGAAGAGCTGAAAATGGATCCATCTCTCTGTGTCTTTCTGTTTCTTTCCATCTGCTTAGTAGTAGAAGAAGAGTCCCTCGTGAGAAACAGACACAAAGCGAGAGAGGGAGGCCATTATTATGGACTAGAATTGTTAGCAGTGCTAAACAACATGCGCATGGCAGAACGTAATTGCCAGAAGCTAAAGATACATCAGAGAAAAGGAAGCAAACTGACTAAAGAAGGGAATCGGTGGCTGCAGTTAAAGAGGGGGAAAGAATTACTGTGAGATTCAAAGCCTTTTGCTTTACCTCCAACAGACTAGGGAAATCAATTTAATGAGTTGATTTAGTGTTACATCAACAATTAATCATGATATATATGTTGCATATAAATATATATTCTGTTAAAATGCACAGTAAATTATGAATAGCCATTGATGGAAAAGGTGCTTTTCAGAACCAGATGGCATAGTTACAACATCTACCAGCAGGGGCAATTTAAAATAACTGTTTTCTATTTTAATATATTTTAAAATGTAATTTATTCCTGTGATGGCAAAGCTGAATTTTCATCATCCATTACTCCAGTCTTCAGTGTCACATGATCCTTCAGAAATCATTCTAATATGCCAATTTGGTGCGCAAGAAACATTTTTTTTTTTCAGTATTGAAAACAGTTGTGCTGCTTAATATATTTGTGGAAAACATGATACTTTTTTTCAGAATTCTTTGATAGTAAGTTCGAAAGGACATCATTTATTAGAAATTGAAGTTTTTCTATTATAAATGTCTTTATTGTCACTTTTCATCAGTTCAATGTGTCCTTAACTGACTCCAAACTATTGAACTGTAGTGTATGTTACCTGTGTGAAACATAACATGTTGATTTATTAAAAAAAAAAAAATTGGGGGAAAAGACCTGTATTTTAGGCCACTAATATGTCTTGAGTGTACATTTTAAACATATTTGTTAAAGGGTTAGTTCACCCAAAAATGAAAATTAGACTGTGTTTTACTCACCCCCGAAGCATCCTAGGTGTATATGACTTTCTTCTTTCAGACGAATCCAGTCGGGGTTATATTAAAAATTGTCCTGGCTATTCCAAGCTCTATCATTGCAGTCAGCGGGTGTTGCAGTTGAACAGTCCACAAGTCGTCAAATAAAGCGTGCGCATCCATAACAAAACGTGCCTCACACGGGGGGTGAATAAAGGCCTCCTGTAGTGAATCCATGCGTTACGTTTTCAAACGTAATAAACACTTTTCTCTCACTTCCGGTATCTGTCATACGCGGAAGCCATTCCGGCAGATGACGCAGCCTGGCTTTATTTGACGACTTGTGGACTGTTCAACTGCAACACCCGCTGACTGCAATGATAGAGCTTGGAATAGCCAGGACAATTTTTAATATAACTCCGACTGGATTCGTCTGAAAGAAGAAAGTCATATACACCTAGGATGCCTCGAGGGTGAGTAAAACACAAGCTAATTTTCATTTTTGGGTGAACTAACCCTTTAAAAGCACTATGATTTCCTTGAGGCTTAAAACTTTTTAAAGCAGTTTTAATCACTAACAAAACACCTGTATACAGACGCCAGACACCTGCATACAACCACATAAACGCACACACACACACACAGTGTGGTGCCACAGCAGGAGGCTGTATAGTGGTGATTTGAAGAGCGTGTGTGTGTGTGTGTGTGTGTGTGAGAATCAGAAGATTAACTCTCATCAAAGCACACTCTGAGATACCAACCACAACAAGAAGAGTGACAAGCCTTTGGGCATGCATGTATTAGAACTGTGCGCCAAGGACTAGTGTCACAGTCTGCATAAAATCTATCTGTGTGCGTGTGTACACATGTTTTTATTTGTACTATATGCCAAGGACTGCCTTTCTTTTTGCAATTTTCTAAAATAGGGATGGAAAGCCTCCATTTTGCTTTAGAAAGCTGCCGTGAAGTGTGTGAACAGAAGTTAATCTAATAAACCGAGAGCCAATTTCATTTGTTTAGTATTCACAAAACACATTTTAACCCTATACTGTACACCTTTTAGATTTTCATTTAAAAAAATGGAACATTCCCCTGATAATATATCATTAATGTAATAAATTTTTGATTGGGATTGCACTGGGAAAATTTCTGGTAAATTTCCGGAAACCTTCCAGAAATTTTGGAAATGCTCCAGGATTTTTTGTAAAGTTTCTGGAAATGTACCAGTAATTTGCAACCCTAATTTTGACCAAACCACCAAAATATTAAAGGGGTGTGTAATGTCTGTTTTGGGTTTTGTTTCATGTTCTTGTTTTCATGTCTTTTATTTTGTAATTTGATTCATGCTGTTGGTGTCATGCTTCCCTTGCCCTCATGAATTTCTGCCTTGTGTATGTGTCATGTTCTCATTGGTTGTCTTAGTCATGTGTCTTGTTTCTCACTGGTTGGTTCTTGTCATGTGACCCTCTTTGTTTCATATAAATAGCCCTTATGTTGCCTTAATTCTTTGTCTGTTGTTGTCCTGTAAAGGCTGTTTCGTGTGCTCCTTGTCTCGGCCTTGCTATTGCCATTGCCATTGCCTGTGCCTGGCAATGCAAGTCTGGATTACTTTGTGTTTTTGTTTAATATGTTTTAACTGCATTTGGATCCTCTGCTTCATCTGCACTAACGTTACAGCATGGTTGATCAGCTTTTTTTCGAAGGCTTGATTGTGTTTATGGGATGCAGTGTAACGTGTTCATGCTTCATTTTTTAAAATAAAATGTAAAAACTTATTTTCACATATTTTACCTTTATTCTACACTGCTGTTTCCGTTCTCGTCAAAACGGTTTGTTGAATTCCTGGTTCTATGAAGCCCCTCCCTCAGAAATACTCAATGGGCTCAGATTGGTTAGCTGGCCCAGTGTGTTGATTCGCTAACCGTCTAGCGCACATTGTCCGGAAACGTCACGCCCCCTTACCATTATGGGTAGTTGCATGTTCCCGGGGGCAGAGTTTATGTAAACATCGGGGTTAGTGACGTCACAAACCTGGGAAGAAGCTCATTGTAGTCCCTACCAGCCTTTTTTTGTAGTCCTTAAACAACGATTTCTTTAAAAGAAAATATCTCCCTTTGCATTGAACTCTGAGCGTCGTAACTTTGCAGATGTTGTTTGTGCTCTAACAGCAACATTACACACTAACTAAAGTTAAAAAAGTGAAATCATAATCAACCACCCCTTTAAAAATATAAATACCGTGAAGCAAATATGCACATACACTAACCCAATTAATATGTAAAATATTTAGATATTTTAAAATATATAACTTTTAACAATCTTTGCATTATTAACAAATCTGTTCAAAATTCTAAAAGGAAATTCATGGTAGAAGAAAAATAAATAGCTATCATATGATTACATGACTTTTGGAATGCCTTTGCATCCTGCCCGCCAACATTGTTTCCCGTTACTTCACTTTTCTTTGCCTTTAATATAGTAAATCAACAAAATAATAATTTGGATGGGTGGTCAAAAATGTATAAAGTTATTGATTTAATTATTAGGTAAAAAAATGTTTTATTAAAATAAAAATATAAAAAGTGAACTCTGAATAAATGAAACTGGCTCTCATTTTATTAGATTTCTGCCTATTCAGAAACATTCCCAATAAATTGTGCCCAATATAATAATTTATTATTTTATAATAACATTATATGGTAAATACTAAACAAACAAAAAAGATTCTAAAAGGTGTGCTGTAGAGGGTTAAACTGTCCATTATTACAATTTATATAAAAAAGTGATTTCTGAATAAATATGCTGGCTCTCATTTTATTCAATTCTGTCCATTCAGGAATATTCCGGGGGAATATTACCCAAAATTACCATTTTATAATAAATGTAACTTCTTTTATAGCCAACTTAACAGATCATAAATGTACCATATATTTACAAAACTACCACAAAATAAATAGTACTAAATAAATTATATATAATTTTATTCACATCTTACATCTTTAAAGGGGTCATATGATGCTGCTAAAAAGAACATTATTTTGTGTATTTGGTGTAATGAAATGTGTTTATGCGGTTTAAAGTTAAAAAAACACATTATTTTCCACATACTGTACATTATTGTTTCTCCTGTATGCCCCGCCTTCTGAAACGCGTCGATTTTTACAAATGTTTTATTTCCACGGACCACTATTTGAAAATCCTGCCAGTAGAGGGTTAACTACTGACAGGAGATTATAAAGCATAAAGGACATCATGAGAATAAGGTTAAACAGGAAGCGAGCTGTGCTACATCTGGCATCTGCATCATTTACAGAGCTCCGCTTGCTCCAGAACCCCCACGGCCACTGGTTTGCTAGGTGTCCTGGGCTCCAACTGTTAACTGCGTCCCTTCACAGGGACCTGTGTGTTATTTACACACACTTCTCACACATATACACACACTCATCTAGGGAGATGACTTGCATTTAGGCTCCGTATTCCCACAAGCTCACTTGTAATTAATTAGCTAGCAGCCCCTTCCCAACTTCCTGTCACTTCTCCCATCCTGGTTTCCTGGCTGAGGACAGAGGAGTCTCCTGGGTTACAGCTAGAGTAATCAGCCTCTGTGGGACCAAAATGCGTCTCAATCTACTGCACAGCAGAGTGGCACAAAAGAGAAGGTGTGTTTCTGCTTGTGTGTGTGTGAGAAAGAGAGAATGAGAGAAGCCACCCTATTGGGAATCCTTATCCACTGGGACTAATTCACTTTGCTATTCATTAACCTCATCCTGTTACCATGCGGAGGAAGTCTGGGGACAACAGCAACTTTCAAAGGCGATGTCAAAGGAGTGCTGACTACAAATCCCAGGGTGCCCTGGGAGATGATCCAAGTCTTCCATTAAAGTGAGAGGCAGGTCTTGAACAGGTTATCAGATTAAAGTGAGCCAGCCAGAGGGTTGAAAGATGTACAAAAGACAAAAAAGTGTCTTACTTTGCTTTGATTTAAAGGCGAGCAGACCAAGTCTGGTCTCTTTTGCATGCAGAGCACAGCAGCTGTGGGTGAACACGGCTGATTTCTGCTGATTAAGCAAATGTGCCTCCATTGTCGTTTAGTATTCGGGACAAGGGTGGAGACAAGGACTCACGCAGTCATGTCAAGGATAGGACAACCCTTTCTACTCTCAGAATAGCTAATGTCTGTCTGTTAAGAGATGCATCACCTTATTCCAAAAGTTTTAGAAGGAGGGTTTTCCTTGCTCTTTTGAAACTGAAATGAACAGTGCAGACAGTGGTTTTCAAAAATGGGTCTGCAATAGCAGAGAATAAACAATGCCAAATTCACATAATACTGGAAATAATGGACATAAAATGAATAGACTTTTTAAATGGAGGAGATGTTGTTGAGATCACAGGCTGTGCATCCAATCAAATTTCATCCGTCACCTGGTAGATGGCAGATGCCCACACTGACAAGTTGCATGACATGCAATTAAAACTTTTAATGTCTGAGTTTAGTGGAATAAACAATTTTGGTACAATGTCAATGTAACAATGTAAAATTTGGGCCCTGAAGCAAAACCATTTGATAACAACTGATTCAACACTGACAAGGCAAAGCTCTCCAGTCTAAATATTGAAGGAATACTGTAGTATACACCCTTACACACATAACAATAATCCACGCAACCCCAGTCCATCAATTAATGTCTTTTGAAGTGTTTGTAAGAAACAAATCCATCGTTAAGATGGTTTAACTTTAAATTGTCACTTCTGGCCAAAATACCAGTCCACAATAACAGACCAGTGAAAAAGTCCATCCCATGTTGTCCTCTCACATCAAATCCACCAACATATTTGTTTAGAATTGTTTTTAAAAATCTAAAAGAGGCTGACAAAACAAGTCAATTAAAAATCATCACTGTAATGACGTCACAAACATGAACACATTAACATATGACCACCCATGTTTACATAGCCATATTTTTTTCAGTATTCAACAAAATACTAACCCTAACCCTGACCCTAAGGGATAGTTTGCCCCAAAATAAAAATTCTGTCATCATTTACTCACCCTCATGTCAGTCCAAACCTGTATGACTTGCTTCTGTGAAATGCAAAAGAAAATATTTTGGAAAAATGTCACAGGTCCAATGATGTTTTGGACCACAATTAATTTTATTGTACAGCATAGACAAAATCAGATTTGCTTTGCTTTTGAAACATTCTTCAAAATATCCTTTTAGTGTTCCACAGAAGAAAAACACAGGTATGGACTGACATGAGGGTGCTGATGGCAGAATTTACATTTATTTAGTATATTATCCCAATGAAGCCATAAAGAAGTACAAACAGCACAATAGTTGAAAACCTGAAAAATTTCCTGGAATAAACAGATTATCTAGTCACTGAATTACTGAAAATCAGTGCAATGCAGTAATTCCTGCGTTGTCATCATTCATTTATTAGCCATAATATTTTAGCTAAAAATAAAATGCTACAGAGGTGTTTAAATATTGGTAAGCAGTATCTCAAAGAGCTTCTATTACACCTGAATGAGTAGATATCAAGTCTTAACAGCTCCAGCTTCACATAATGAAGTTATGTAAATGAGTTTCACAATAGTAGATACAGTATGCAGATTCATAAGACCGTGTTGATGTTTCATATTTGTTACATGATGTGCTCAGCAAACCTTATCAAGAATGAGATGCTTTGTGGAATTTCGGTCTCCATGACAACAGCAGCAGACAAACAGGAGGCTAAACATGACATTCTAATTCATAAAGACTTGACAGCTGTCATTGTAAATGAACTTCCTTGAGAATCCAAAGATGTTGACATTTAGAGATAGTGAACATGGAAATAATTCTTGACTTAATAATAGGCCTCTCACATGTAGCTGTCATGTGGAAATTGTATAGGCCCGTGTTATACAAGACTGTGGGAAAATTTATTCTCTTTAAGTGGTACAGCGCAGAGCCAAAAAATCAGCGCAATTAATCTGCTATGTGAGACCATGTTTGGGAAATCATTAAACAATTGACGTCTGCCTCAGATTAAAGCTAAAATGTCGGTCTGATATTTCTCAGAATCTGTCCAAAAACATGTTCCGGCGTGCCTTTTAATACATCCACAGACAAAACATGGTGGAGCATTTAGCCACAGAGCAATCATTTCTGCTTCTTATAATTCAATTTCCTGTTGAACTTTGCTTTACCTACAGTGGCCGTAGCACGTTGGCGAAAGGAAGTAGAGACCTCGCTCTCTCTCAGACCCTCGTTTTCTCCCTGTATGGCCTAGTTTGATTTTGTCCAGATGCTGCTGAAACACAGGGAGTCTCTGTTCTCAGAGAGAACAGGGATAACACACCTCCATCCCACCCCACCCGTCTCCAAAAACCTTTCTGCTGTGACACAAGGCTGGTTAAACTCCACCTGAGAACCCCGAGCGCTGCCAGACATGGCATAAAAACGGTCATTAAAATCCCAGCAGCATACTGAAAACCAGCATTCTCACACATTCAGTCCCGTTTAAATACTGTCCTCGGGTTTCCACAGGCCCACACGGCAACTGAGCTGTTGTAAAGATCCTTCAACAAAAACATATTGTGTGACTAGACTGTAAAAACACTGAGGTCTCTCACACAAACCAAAAAAAAAAAAAAAAAAGTTTCTGGGGGTAGGGGGGGGGGGGTGGATAACATACTGGGGCTCCTGCTGAACACGGACGTCACCGTGGATTAATGTAACTGGAGCTATGGGAAGACATTGGATGATGGAACGGAAAGGATGGGATAGGCAGAGAGAGGGAGGAGGAGGGGAAAGTGAAGCGATGGAGTAAAGTATGGAAAGAGAGCACTGGAATCGACTGGAATGCAATCGAAAAAATTATTTTTCAAAGTTGTAAATTAAACAAAATACTATATAATTTTTTCTGCTTCAAAATTTTACATTTAATTTAGTGTGTTACTTGGGATTTCTTTGTAAATTTACTAGCATTTTCTGAGCAGAAATTATTTCTACACAATTTTTTTTTCAGTGTGGGAGAGAGAAGGATGGAGAGAGAGAGGACAGCAGTGCATCCTGTTTCTGGAATGAGAATGTAAACAGTTTCACCCATCCAGACCTTGTTATGTCTGCTCTACATCTGGCCAGTGCTGCTTTCATAACTTAACATAATTTCAAACACTAAAAGCTAACAGTGTTCATCCCAGAGTGCCTAAAGAGAAGACCACCAATCAGTCAAACCACTGCACATCCTCTATCAATCACATGTAGTTTACAGAGGCTTTTCTTTTAACCTAAATATCCCAACCTATACTTTTGGCTATATTATATAGTATGTGCTCCCAGGGGTTAAACTGGGATTTGATATGTGGGGGGATCTATGGTTTGGGGCATATATATATATATATATATATATATATATACACAAGTGAAGTTGAGAATGAGTGAGTCACTGAGTTGTTCATTCAAGCGATTCGTTCAAAGGGCTGATACATACACCAGATGTTTATGCATGGGCTAATGAAACTTTGACTAAACCGATTCGTTCAGAACACGGAATCATTCAGCAATGAATCTGCTGGTTTCTGTGAGATGCGCTGTGGTTCCGCCTAAAATGTAAGTGACCTAATATTATTGTACTTGCTTATTGAACTGTTTA
>NW_015633195.1:504300-514608 GCF_001515625.1 Sinocyclocheilus rhinocerous
GTCGTAATGGTGAAAACGTTGTGTGATGTTGCCTAACTAACTGTATTTTAAATATAAAAACTTTTAATTTTGATTTTTTTACCTCAGGATGCTTACTTGTCTGGCGTTAATGAAGCGTTAATGTCGAGCCCCGGAGTCAATGTGCCGGGGCTCAAACCCCGGACGGCCCCGGCCCAATTTAAACCCTGTGTGCTCCTACAATGCATCTATTTGCATAGCAGTTTGGCAGACAGCTATCAGCCTTCACCCAAAAATGAAAATTCATAATTTGCTCACTTTCATGTCAGTCCAAACCTGTATGACTTATTTACTGCTGTGAAACAAAATATATTTATTTATTATATTTTAAATAATTTAAACAATTCAACATTGATAATAACAAGAATCTTTAGCAATAATTGAGCACCAATAATAACTGATAATAATCAAACGTTAAATTAATATAAGCTTTGACATCACAGGAAAGTATTACATTTTAAAATATTTAAAAATAGAAAACAGTTATTTTAAATTGCAATAATATTTCACAACATCACTGTTTTTACTGTAATTTTGATTGAATAACTTGTAATAATAGACTTAATGAGCATAAGAGACCTCTTTCAAAAACATTTAAAAAATCTTAAAGATGATAATCATATGATGCTGTTTTAAAGATCATTATTTTGTGTATTTGGTGTAAAAGAATATGTTGACATGCTTTAATGTTCAAAAAACACATTATTTTTCAAATACTGTACATTATTGTAGGTCCTCTGTGCCTCGCCTCTCTCAAATGCGTCGTTTTCAACAAAGCCCCCTCCTTTGACAAGCGCAGTCTGCTCTGATTGGCCAGCTGACCCAGTGCATTGTGATTGGCCAAACACCGCAAGCACTCGTCGGAAATGTAACACCCCTTACCATAATCGCGAGCTTCATCTTTCAAAATAAATGTAAAGACAGTAAATAATGATCACTGTTTTTACTGTAATTTTGATTGAATAACTTGTAATTTGTAACTTGTAACTTGTAACTTGTAACTTAATGAGCATAAGAGACCTCTTTCAAAAACATTTAAAAAATCTTAAAGATGATAATCATATGATGCTGTTTTAAAGATCATTATTTTGTGTATTTGGTGTAAAAGAATATGTTTTTATAAAGAATATCTCTTTGGATTTAAGACTTTAGTCTTTGCAACTTTACAGATCTTCTTTATGCACTCCAAAGAGAAAGGAAAACTTGAAATCGCATCATATGACCCCTTTAATTATTCCAAACTTCACATCAATTATTTCAAAAACCAAGGATGTCTGGTCACACTACTTTGGTGCTACACGAGACAGTGAGTGCATAACTCAATCTACTAGTTCATCCAAGAGCACATGAACTCATCTTTGGACAAATCTACAGCCAGAGAAAGAATTTGGAACACTTAATATATCACTTCATGAGCCAGAGGGGTGGGTTTCAGCAGAAAGATGATGGTCTTCCAAAATTGACGCCTTTCTTTGGTATGTCAGTGTGGAAGTGCTCATGCATCATAACCAGCGTAGATTGGATGTTTTACCCATGAGTCAACAGTTTTACACACAGAACCTGCAGGGGCACCTCCACAGTGTGTTACAATGGGTCCAGTAGTGACACTCCTCCATTCCGTTCTTTCCGTCCTACGTGAGCCTGACTCAATGTTACATCATGAAGGAGTATCAGAATAAACAGAGCAGACAGATGGCCTCTCCTCCGACATTTTAGCATGCCATACAGAGCATTTTGACTGCCAACTTATTCCTACATTACTCTTACGACCACACAGATCAACTTTAGAAACAGATGGCCATAGTGCGTGTATTTCCACTAAAAGACCTGAATGGTTTGGATATTTGGAGGAGCTGAAGTCGTGTAACGGCACTTTCAATGAAAAGTGTTTGAAATAAATATTGAAATAAATAAATATCAACATTGAACACATTTAATTTATACAGATCAAAATACATACAGCACTTTATCTACATCTTACTTCATTTTATTGTATATTATTATATATCTATAATTATAATTATAATTTTATATTTATATTTTTTCAGTTGTATAAAATTTATTATTTTCATTATGAAATTACATTTGATAATAGAAATTATCATTTATGATCATGATTTTAAAATGATTTAAATTAAATTTTCATTATAGTTTGAGGCTATATTATATTATATTATATTATACTTAACTCTATACACTTTTTGTGGCATAATAATATTAATAATAATTTATAACTTTTTAAAATTATAACAGCTTTAAAATCTTAATCATTTTTGTAATATTTGTAATTTAAGATTTATGGAAAGTATGTATTTTTTTGTTTCTAAAGATTTTTTTTATAGTCAAAGGACAAAGTGCACCGTATCCGTGGACTATGACTGATGCTGCATTCTTGACAGTAGTTAACTTTACAGTGTTTAACACACACAGCATCTATTTCCAGTAGTATTTAACAGAGCAAAGTGAATATTATGTTTCTACTGTTAAAACTCATAGCGTGAAACTGTCAACTTTACAGCTCTTAACTCAACTGTACTCAACAGTGTCAGCACTATATGGCTTTACCATAAAAACTTAACAATGATTCAAAATATACAGTAAAACGTTACACTACTTGTCAGAATAAATTATCAGAAATATGTTCAGCAAATGAATCCCCTGCCAAAATACACTAATAGGCTTGCAAGACCTTTGGTGTTATGTTGACGGGGGACAGATATTACACAACGGTGCAGTATAGGTATAAGAACATGGCAGAATTTATCAAAAACAGTGTGAGTGTTGTACAGATGGAGCTGTGAACAGCACGGTGCCCTCCATCACACACACACTCACACACGTCCAGCATAGTGATTCACCTCTTGTCCTCCTACTGACAGTGTGTGGGCCTGTCTGAGTAAGACAACAGCCACATGGCAACCGCACCATGGCAACCGTCTGCCTCCAAACAGATCTACTAGCTGTGAGAGAAAAAAGAAAGAGAGAGAGAGAGTCTATGCTCGGGAATAGCATACTGCCATACTGCTTGTACCATTTCTACACTATATATTATTTGTACTGTACACAGTATGCAAATTTTGTGTATACACAGAGTAAGCAGATGACCTATAGTGCATTTGCTAACATTTGTATACAAAAGAGCACATTGTACAGGGTATCCCACAATGCAGTGTGCTCAACTTGACCTCTCATTTATGTTAAATGTACCACAAGAAATATATACTATTTTCATATATAATATAGACTGCCAGAAGTTATATTTTTAGAGCAAAATTTGGATTAAAAAACAAAATAATCATTATATACAGTGGGTATGAAAGTGGTTGTGCAATATAGCAAACTAGGAAATGTTAATGGTTCGGGTTATGCCATCCTATTTCACATATTTTTTGTTTTATTTTATGCAGGCAGTATACAGTATGTATTATGCAGTAAACAGCTCCATAGGACAAAGAGAGAGAGAAATGGAGATATATTTGACACATTTCCTATTTGGTCTCATTTTTTTTTTTAAATAATGAGGAATAAATGTCTTAAGAGCGGTTATTTAAAAAAAAAAAATGGAATGATGCATGATAATTCACATCATCAGACAAGAAAACAAACCTCCCTTTATAGAAAAGGAGTGGGTGAATGATAAGGTATTGGATTTGGCAGTCCCATTCTACTTTTAAATCCAATGCTTTGTTTCGGAATCGCTGACATGGAACAATTGTTTATTTATGTTGCGCAAAACTGTACGGTCTGAAGAATTTTGGAAAAGTTGAAAAGAAAAATGGGTTTCACTCAGCATAATGGAAATCTTAAGTCATATTCTTTAGGATTGCAAAACTAACTGGAGAGAATGAAAGAGAATTGCGTGTGTAAGTGTTCATTCACAGTGAGTGAATCATGCTTTGAACACAGCGGTGGTTGTGGTCTGATCATTAATGATTGCAAATACTCAGGAATTGAGGAATGACAGATCAGTATCCTTTTCCACCCTGATGAAAGTTTGCGACACCCCTAAAATTTACTGTTGCAACCACAGTTTCTGCCAAAATACTGCAGTTATTTTACAATGTTTATTCATAGTAAATCAATATAGCATCTCAACTTTTTGACACAAACTTTTACCATGGTAAAAGCCAAAATAGAACTGTCTGTCCTTCAAAATGGTTTGAATTTAAAAAGTGTGTTTTGTAAATTATAAACATATATATATATACACAACCGTTCAAAAGTTTGTGGTCTGTAAGATTTTTAAAATGTTTTTTAAAGAAGTCTCTTATGCTCAGGCTGTACTTATTTGAGGCAAAAATACAGCAAAACAGTAATATTGTGAAATATTATTACAATTTAAAAGATGTTTTCTATTTTAATATATTTTAACATTTATTTTATTCCTGTGATGCAAAGCTGAATTTTCAGCAGCCATTTCTCCAGTCTCAGTGTCACATGATCCTTCAGAAATTATTCTATGATGATCTGCTGCTCAAGAAACTTTGTTCTTATTATTATCAATGTTAAAAAATCCACAAAATGTATATTGATCCAAGTATTTATATATGGTGACCAGTGCTCGGTATGACTGGTTCATAGCTGGTCCTCATTCTCTTCTCTCAGCTATATGTGTGGAGCAGGCTGTCTTGTCTTGAGGTGCAGATTTCAAGAGAAATCCATCTTTTTTTTTTCATTAGAATTTAGATTTCAGATTTCATTAGAAGCTTAACAGATAGCTCTTTTATGGCTCTGTCTCAATCCCAGCCTGCTTTGTGACTCAGGGTGAATTCAGTAGGTACACAGAACGCTCTGTGATAAACCTCCTCAAGATGCCAGCCGCTCTGTCTGCTGCTCAAACACAAACTTTGAGTCAGCATGAATCATTTTACACACACACACACACCCTTGACAAACACGCCACCTGTTCAATGGCATATCTGGCCTAGTAGAGTAACCTACAATACAGCAATCAGGATGTTTGTGTCTGTGTGACTCACAGGTTCAAGGTTCACATAACACTGCAGTGATTTCATCGTACCAATGGCCAATCCCTCCAAGGGAGTTGTGAAAACATCAGTATCATATTCCCTGTTTGATTTATTGGGTTTAATATGGTCACAGTCTCCCTTAATGTAGTTAGTGTAAATCTAAATTCATATCCTCCAAGTATGTGTCGCTAAAACCGGACCCTGCCAGACACCAGGCCCCAGAGTGGGAGGTTAATCAGACTATCTCTGGAAGAAGAATAAGAGCACCCCTGCTGGAGATCTGTGACCCGGATGGGAGTGGGGTTTAGGGGGCTGAGTGTAATGGAGGCCAGCTGGTAAGAGCTGTGCAGGTAAACCTCACTCCCCTGATCTCAAGAGGCGCACTAGCGACTGATGCTAGAGGCTGCAGTCTTTAGCGTCCTTGTTAGTGCACCTGCCTCCCATGGCAGAAACGGGGTTACATCAAAGGGGAATCAAAGGAGTCAAAGGGGTTACATTAGGGACTTTTGCACCGTGTAGTTCTAAGAACTTAGTACTTGTTAGTGCACCTGCCTCCCATGCCGGAAATACAGGTTTGAATCCCGCTCTGAGCGAGTGAGGGGAGTAAAACCAGAGGGGTTACACAAACTCAACGTATTGCATGTTATTTCAAATTTATATGAAAATGCATATGTTAAAATTTTATTAAATGCAATTAGTTGAATTTGAAATTTTTTTATCTTTAAATTTCAAAATTATGTCTATGGTATAAGTGTATTGCCAAACGCACTGTAACTTTTAAATGTAATATCAAATACAACTACAGTTATAGTAGGCCTATGTTAGTCACCACAAGTGTACTTCTTTAAAACATGACAGAAGATTATTAAAAAATGATATAAAAACTTTTAATTTGACGTTATTACAAAGTGCACTTTTTAAAAGTAAATTTAAAACTGGGTCACGAATGTGTACACTCTTTAAGTGGCCTTTTAATTCATTAATATTATCCCTATCATCTGCAAGATCACTTTTTATTATCTGCAAGTTCTTTTTTTTCTAAGTATACTACAAGTGCACATTTAGTACAATTAAGTACAACAAACACTTCCGAAGGAAAGTACAAGGAAACCACTTCAGAAGTTAAAGCTATTAAAGCAGAAGTGTGTCATTTCCATGGCACTTGAGTCACCAAATGAAATTTCAAAACTGTTTCCAAACAGGTTTCCTAAATATTTTATGACATTGGTCTGCAAAACAGACCTGTAAAAAAAACATCTTGTAGCTTAGAAATCCAGAATTTTAAAGTACAACAACTTCAACAACAATTAATTACACACAACACACTTTAAATTATAATATCAACCCACTGAATAGACTAGTTAATGACAACTTCAAATAAGGAAAGATCAAATCATTAATTTGACCATTAAACCATAAAACCAACCATAAAAAGGTAAACCTGCTTGTAGCACAGATCAGACTTATCAGTGACCTTTCTTGTTTCTCACAGAGCAGATTTTTTTGTTTGCAGCAGTGTTGACTGTTGAGATTATGTGTTTATTACACTCTGGGAGTCAATGGAGAAGACTACGCTTTCTGCCATGAGTTCAAGAGAGCGAGGCCGATGTTCAGCGGTTGTGTGTGTGTGTGTGTGTGTGTGTGTGAGCCTGCTGTACGTACGAGTGAGTTAACATTATGCTGGCTGTAGGCAGTTTTTGAGTGAGGTCAGCGCTGGTCTTATGTGGGTAATTAACTTTAGTCCGGCCAGCAATTGTTTCAACTTGGCTCTTTTTCATGTGGTTGCGAAATACAACCTTGTGTGCATTTGCGGTGTGTGTATGTGTGATGCTGAGGTGTAAATAAACTGAGATTTGCTCTCCACTGCCACAGGGTGATACTGCCTGCCCTGTCTGAATGCACTTTTACCATCTATCACAATGTCATTCTGGTTCAGACATTAACATACATACTGTACTGTTCACTCACTGGGAATATGAATTACAATATAATTTACGGTGACAGTTTATATTATACAAGTACATAAGATACATTTAAAATACCACCTTCAGTTTATGGTGAAAAAGCTTTATAAATGACATGCATTACATGTGATTTGATTTTATTGTTTATTAATTTCAGTAACGTCATGTTTTGGTTCAGTTATTTGCATTTTTTAATTAAGACTAATTGTGATCAAATTTATCAAATTTATTTAAACACCTATATTATTATGTATTTTAAGGGACAAAGCCAAATTTAGAAATTATTTAAATAAATTAAATAAAAACAAAAATAAATTGAAAACAATTGAAAACCTCTGAATTGGCAGTTGACTACTGTTATGTGAAAATCATTCTAAAGAAGAATCTTGTTCTTTAAAAAAAAAAATCTTGTTCTCTACCATTTTTCCAATTATATTTAGGTTGTAGAGAACCAATGTTGGGCAAGCTACTTGGAAAATGTAGTGAGCTAAGCAAGCAGTTACTCTACATTAAATTAAGCTTCACTACACACAGCAACATGGCAAAAGTAGTAAATAAAAAGCGCCCATCCTTAATAAAAAGTGTCTCACACAGCTCCGGGGGGTGAACAAAGGCCTCCTGTAGCGAATCGATGCATTTTTGTAAGAAAAATAACCATATGTAAAACGTAATAATCAATTTAATCTAGCTTGCGCTCACTGTTGTACATGGAAGCAGCTCGACAAAAACGCATCGATTCGCTACAGGAGGCCTTTGTTCACCCCCCGGAGCCGTGTGATGCAACACCCGCTGAGTGCCATGAAACAGCTTGAAAGATCAAAGACCATTTTTAATATAACTCCGACTGGATTCATCTGAAAGAAGAAAGTCATATACACCTAGGATGACTTGAGGGTGAGTAATTTATGGGCTAATTTTCATTTTTGGGTGAACTAACCCAAACCTAAAACAGTCTTTATTTTCTTTATTCAAAATATAATATATTTCTTGTTTCTATTAATTCTGGAGTGAAATGAAGTATGATATTACGTTGGAAGATTTGTCATGATAGCAAGTGGGAAGTATGGTACTGTAAAACAGGAGAGAGGTGAGACACTAGTCATGCAGTTGAGCCAGGCCTCAGGGGAGCAGCCCATCTACCCAAAGCTGCACTGCAACTCTGACACTGAAGCTGTTTTGCATATGCAGTGGCTCCCCAGCCTCTGTCGCCCACTTCAAAGTGCTATTTATGCAGGGGGAAAAAACGCTTGAATCTTTTTGTCCTACCCGCTTCCCTGGGGGTAATGTTTTTTTGGAACACACACATGCCTTTTTTGTTAAAGAAAAAAACAGTGCATTTCACCCTCCCACACCTCACTCTCTCTCTCTCTCTCTCTCTCTCTCTCGCTCTCTCTCTCTCATCTGCAGCTGGGTTCTCTGAGTTTTCGGCCCCACCTCTTCCCTTGAGTGGTGGAACGTAGTCCAACAGTTTAAGCACAGCTCTGAAACAATTGAACATCTGTTTGGAGTAGGGCCCAAGAACAGCCTTCCTGTTGTGCTGCACCAGCCGAATGCTTAACCCTTCCTTACCCACCTTTGCTCTGCATCCCTCCGGTCCAGTTACATCTTTCTTTCACCTTCTTGTCTCAACCCTTTACTCACCACGAGATGGCTCTTTTCTGAATTTCTTTCTTAACCACGTTCATCCGTACCTTCATTTTATTCCATTACTTTCACCTTTCCAAGACCTCCATGCTCCCTCTTCTCGTCTTTTCTAGATTTTTCTTCCGCTCTCCTCCCTACTCTTCCTGTCTTACTTCATCTTTTGCGTCCTCTGCTCTCTCTAGTATGTGTAGAGTCTAGTTCAGAGCCAAGCACAGCTGAAGCCTGCTGTGTGCAGACCTGTATTTGTAAGCTGACACCACGAAACTACAATGCTGTTACCCAACACACACACACACACACACACGGGTCATCAGATTATTTACTGTAAAATAATTTGGAGCAGGACCAATATCAAATATGTTCCAAGAGGGACATCACAGCACACACACACACATACACACAAGCACTCACACACACTTACTGCACACATGCTTACTTAGCTATGTAAATGATGATGTATCATAGAATTTTATGTTTTTATATGGAACTAATTATAAGTATTTTTACCCAAACTTTCACCCAAACTCTAACCTTGTAAAGGGAGGTTCTGTCATATTTAGCTAACTTCTGGAGACAAATTTGTCCCCAAAGTATATATGTAAACCATAGCACACAAATATGCATTTAAAGTGAGATATGTTTTTAAAATGTGCTGCACAACCTGTGAACAAAAAACATCAGATTATGATTGTAATTTAATGTTTTTTAATGCAGTAATGTATATGAAGTCTATAACACTCCAGATCTCCACTGCTGAGTGAGCCTTTGTAAGTGTGTGTGTGTGTGTGTGTGTGTGTGTGGCTGCAGTGTGTAATTCAACACACGTAGGTAAATAAGAGTTCAAGTTCACAGCTGTTGGAGAGAAAGAGAAAGAGAGAGAGGGAGAGAGGGTAGGGTGCAGGAGTATTTGCCTACAGCACTGACCCTATTAACCAGGATAGGCATAACCCGCACGACAAACACCTACACAGGCACATACTGTACAAACAAGAGATTAAGGTGGCAAGTTGGAAGTGTGGTACAGGTTGACCTTTGACCCTGCCTGGTATCTCTTTTTCCTCAGAAATGTCAGCAGCAAGGGTACAGTTAGGAGTTTGGAGATGAGGGAACCCTAAAATCTGGTGGTGATTGTGCTATGGAAAAAATCAAATCAAATCAAATAATAAAAAACAAATTAATAATAATTTGAATAGAATATATATTATTATCATTTTATTAAAAACTATATTAGGTCCCACTTTATATTAAGTGGCCCTAATACCTGTGTACTTACATAGTAACTAGATGTGTCCGTAGTATGTAACCACAGTGTAAGTACACATTGGTACATAGTATCTACAGCTGTAATATTTCTGTAACTACACACATGTAACAACCCTCCGAATGAGTTGTGTAAGCACAAATGTGTAACAGGACATATATAACTACATTTTGTAACAACAATATGTATAAGAGTAATTGGAACAATTTGATCCAGGGGGTGGAGATGGGTAGGTTTAGGGATATGTAAAGTTGAAAAAGTGTTGTTACCAATGTCCTGTTACACATTTGTATTTACACTTACCATTCAGTGGGTTGTTACATATGTGTAGTTACACAAACATTAGAGCTGTAGATACTATGTACCAATGTGTACTTACACTGTGGTTACATACTATGTACACATCTAGTTACTATGTAAGTACACCGGTATTAGGGTCACTTAATATAGA
>NW_015633195.1:514618-560085 GCF_001515625.1 Sinocyclocheilus rhinocerous
GAACTCAGGTGACTGTGATCGGGTAATTATCCTGGATGGTGACTGAAGTGACTGTGATGACTCCCTGACAGTTATGTTATGTTATGTTATGTTATTATTAAAATAATAAAAAATAACCTAATGAAATACAATTAAAGATCATTATATTATATTATTTAAAAAATTGTGAAAGTAGTATACAAATATTTACTAGAAAATGGAGCAATGAATCAAAAATTAAATACACACACATATACAGATAAAGACCACAAATATCACTAAATTGTACATAGTACATGTTGGTCCAGTGGTATAAATTGTGTTGTTGACACAAGCAGTCCTGAGTTGAAAACCTGTGAGAATACACAACTCAAAATTGCTACTGAGAGTTTACTATGTCACATCAGTGTCCCCCTATTTTGGTCTAATTTAACCCCAGCTCAGCAATGACGAAACAATAATTAAGCAATATCGCTATCTATATATCAATATATGTTTTCCTTTGGTTGCAAGCTCTTGAGATTTAAATAAACTATGATGCAACAGCCATGTGACTACTCACAACCTAAACAGTAGCCCTGCTCTACAATTATGCTAGCATAAACGCTTCACTTATCTTCTTTCTTAGCAAGGCAGAGAAGGATGGATGAGAAGAAGGAATGTGGCATGATTAGGAAGGAGTGTCGTGGGAGAACCCACTCAGACAGTGAAGGGAGAGGTTGTCCTGCTCGCACACAAATGCATGCAAACACACACAGACACACACACACACAACTTTGTTGTAAGTTGTAAGAGCACAGCTCGACTATACTGGGATACGGTTGCTGTGTCTGTGAGTTTGGAATGTTAACTCAATCCAGATGAGAGGAGAACACACTACAGCCGGTCTCAATCTCTCTATCTGTCCTTCTCTCCTGCTCTTTCTGCCACACACACCTAGTTCTTTTTGGGTTTGGAGGCCAGATCTGCTCAGCAAATAGCAGCACCTGGTGGAGAGGTTGAGAGACACATACATACATGTAAGCCACATAATCACACACAAAGACACAGCATTTAGGAAATAATGTAATAATAGCTGTAGTGTGTAGTGGAAGCGGAGCAGGAAGCGACAGGTATTCGGAGCAGGGTTTCTCTCAGCATTGTGTCAAGCGAGTGCAGAGCGGGAAATGGGAAAGCCTGAGTGGAGCTGAAGCCATTAAAGTAATTACAGTAATGTCATTACAGATCACTATAGCTGAGGAAAACATATAAAACATATATTATGTAAAACCAGTGTTGTTATCATTAACTAAAACTAAAACTATATAAAAAAATGTTTTGGTAACTGACATAAATCTACAAATAAAATAAAATATAAAAATTTTAATATGAAAAATTTTAAAATGTAAAAAAAATTTAATAAACTAAATAAAATAAGTTGAAGTACTAAAATTACTAAAACTTAAATAAAAATCAGTTAAAGCTAAATAGAAATATAAAAAAAACTAATAAAAATGGCAAAGGCACATAACAAAAGTCTTAAGAAACTTAATAAATACTATAATAGTATATAAATAATACTAAAAAAACATAATGTAAGAGGGAGAGAGAATACACCTTTTCTGCAACAATGCACTAAAACAAATATATTGTCTATATAATGACAAAAACTATGACAAAAGCAAAAGAAAATGTCCAATTTTAAAATTACTATTTTCAGTTTTTGATGTAGTCATAGTTTGTCTTTTGACAAAAATATTTAATTTAGAGAATATTTCATCTTATCATATTCGTTTTCTCTGACTAAAATGGTGTCCAGTTTTAGCAAAATTAAACCAAATACTCAGACATTTTACATATTTATTTAAACACAAATGTTTTAAATACCTGAGATCCTGAAGTAACATTATATGAGTACTGTAATATAATCTTATGAAGTTGTGCTTAATTTATTCATCATGTTGTGAATATATCTGAATAATACAAACAAAGATTTGCATAAAAGTCTGCCAGATGCATTCATTTAAATTTATCTCATATGTATAAGATGCATTTGGGTGATTAACCTGCTAGCAAAGCACTTCAGTTTACCGGTGTTCATACGAACACTAATTTTCTAAACTAAGATAGTACCATATATAATATTTAATTTTATGTTTTGGCATTCCCAAGTCATTTTAAATCTGTAATACGGCATATTTCAGAGCAAAACAGGAAATTTGATGGGAAAAATAATGTACAGTAGGGCTGGGCTTGATTATATCCATGAGGAATTGATTGTATTGTTAAAGTTATTATTGGACTTGTATTGTTTTGATGGAAGACTATGACTTTGGAATAACACACACTGATGAATCATGCACATTAAGACCAGGAACCTGTGTTAAGAAAGTGAACAGGGTCAATTGTGATTTCATGTTGACTGAAAGTGTCACCCAGAGCAATGGCTATTCTTAGCAGCATGCTGGAAAACAACACACTTGTGCTCCAGCTTGGTTTGTATTCTTCAGGCGTGAACACGAGGCAAAGTTTCTGAAGGCTAACTTCTCTTTAACAGCGTTTTCATTCTGAGAACAGAGTCCATAGTCCTCTGCAGTACAAGGCAATCTAGCTCTAACCCACATCTCCTCGACTGTAGTGGGTTTGTTTTGCATGGCAACTTCTTTCAGGGGTTTTCTAGGAAATATTTCCCTATCTTCCCCCCCCCCTCTCTCTAACGTTGAGCAGAGGGATGTTTTAATGCAGGGAGGTGTCAGCGGCCTGTGTGTGCGCCAGCATTGGACCAAAGTTGGCTCTGCGCTGGCTCTGCAGTGGACCCACAGGGTTTGGGAAGCAGTGTTCCACATTAACATATCCCAGCAGAACACAGCCCTGATTAAGAACACATTTCTGACAGAACACCTCCCAGAAGGAGTGTGTGAAAGAAAGAGAGACAGAGAGCAAGAGAAAGAGAGGCCGTTTATTAAAACTAGAACAGTATATCACATTAGAGAAGACCCTCCAGAACAGGGAAGAAAACCCAAAAAAGTTTTTTATGAGGTGGTGACACAATTATGAGATTATATTCACTGACATACACATTATGTACAGTATGTCCATTAGTCCTCCATTGTTCAAATACGTAGCCCCGCCCCAAACTCACATCATTGGTTGATTTGCCAAGCCTCTAAAACAAACAGAAATGTTTTGAAGCCTGAATGAGTTTGCTCTTTCATAACTCAGGTGATTTAAGAGCTTTAATTTATGTTTCAATTAAGTATTGTAAGTGTGCGTGTATGTATATGCGTGTATTCAGGTTAATTAGAAAATTTTTGCCAGCCATCTCAATGTGAAAATGTGTCCCAATTTACCAGAGTTCACCTCCTAAATGTGGATTCTGTAAGATTTTTTTTTATGAGGCTTCTTGCACTTACCAAGGCTGCATTTATTTGATCAGAAGTAAATTAATAAACAGTAATGTTAAGAAATATTATTAAAATGTTAAAAAAAACTGTTTTCTCTTTTAATACAGTATATTTTAAAATGTAATTTATTCCTGTGATGCAAAGCTGAATTTTCATTACTGATCATGATCCTTCAGAAATCATTCGAATATGCTGATTTGGTGCTCAAGAAACATTTCTTATTTTTATCAATGTTGAAAACTGCGTTATTTATTTCTGGAAAAAAAATTCTGTTTTTTTGTGTTTATTTACAATAAAAAAATGTTGTTACAATGTCTTTACAGTCACTTTTGAACAATTGAATACATCCTTGCTGAATAAAAGTAATAATTTTATATTTTTTCAGCAAGAAAATGTATACTTTCTTTCAAATAGGGTTCCTAAAATTTACTATTACTTAATTCTATTCACAAACACCAATGAGTCATAGCAAGAGTAGAGAGCTATAAAAATCCACTTGTATAGAAGTCAATATAATTTGGTCTCAGACCAACTAACATATTACACACTTGATTTGTACATACTTGGAATTGTGTTGGAGGGTACAGCAAAGTAGTCCATTTGAGCTGTGTTACAGCGGCCTCAGTAAAAACTGTGCTGCTGTGTCGAAACATCTGTGGTGAAACGGTCGTTAGGAGGATTGAAACTATGGTGAAATGTGCTGGGCTACAGCAGCAATAAAGACCTGAACCCAGTGACCACAGGCAAGGTTCATTAGTTCCAATCTGCGCGAGTAGACACACATACACACACACACACTACTGGACCTGGATCAGGTACAGTGAAGAGCAGCGATAACATACAGTAATAACATGTGGCTTGCTTGCAGAACAATGCAGTGTTTTGTTTGTTTATCTGTTCCATGTACCGTTGTACTGTGTTAGACTTATTTGTGTTAGTATTGGGAAATCCCACTCAGAGGAGGCCTGCAGGACTGAAGCTTTCCTCACAGAGCTAAACACGCTGCATGGAACTGATTTGAGCCATATTACTCTCAATATTAACCCTGACACAGAAATGAAACATAAACCTAAGGGGGTCTGTTTAAAGCCCTCCATCTGTAACTCGCGTGGATAGTTGTTTTTCTGCCTGCACATATCTACACACAGACACTCCCACCTCCAGGTTTACTATCACATGCTGTAAATCACTTCAACTTGACCTGCTTTGGCATTCACACAGCAGCAAAGATTTGCGTGTATCTTCTAAAACACAAGTAAACTGCGAGAGATAATGATAGTGAATAAGACAAAATTAGTGTGATTGAAAGCAAGAAATGAGCAATGTGTTTCACATTATGCTCTGCCTCACAGTATGGGGTGGTTCTCTTAGAAGGTGTAGAGGCAGAAGTCTGTAAGAAAGACACCAAAAGCCAAACATTTTCCTAAATGCTCCAGGTCACGGTCAGGAAATGATCAAATTCAGCATTATTGAGGAGCATAAAACCGCCGTTTGGCAGAAAGACGTCCAGTGCACTCAACGACAAATGGCCATAAGTTAATCCTGCTCATATTGGTAATCAGATACTGGGTCTATGCACCAAAACCATAAATTTGCTTCTAAATGTAATTTAAAAGTGTGTTATGAGAAATGAAGTCATCACTCTAGTGTTCTGACCCAGTGTGGGTGTTCATGTAGCGGTACAACATGAATTATATCCTCTGGCGTACCTCAGAGAGAAGTACAACACAGGTGTAGATTCATGCTTGAAACCCCTAAAAATTGGACCTCATAAATACATTTCTGTATTTGGGTGTTTCTTCTGCTATGGACACTTTGGGATGAGAGGACATCAAACACATTTCACACTCACTAATTTAATTTGTCTGCCAACAATGTCTAACAAATATATTTCTCTAAATGAACAACTGTAATTTCTACCACAATTCTGTGGTGAAAATGACATTACAAACATTTACGGAAAAAATGGCTTCTTAATTTGTCTTTCTAATACCATAAATAGCATTTTATGTACCCCAAATACACACAATGAAATATGTTCACTATTTTTGTACAGTTTGACAACTTTACAGCTTGATGTGAATTATTCTTCATATCATGTCTCATATTTCTTCATATCAGGTCTCATATATCTCAAGTAAACATACACTAACTTGAGGGGGAAAAATTATTATAATTATATAAATAGTTTTCACATAATAAATATTCAAATTGTTGTTTATGTCAGTTTGTTTAGATTCTAGTAGATTTCAAAATGTATGTGTGTCTGCTGTTTTCAGCAGTAATAATATTTCACAATATTCCTTAGAGAGCATAAGAGGCTTTCAAAAACATTTTAAAAAATCTCACAACCCTAAACTTTTGTATGGTAGTGTATATCTTATGATGGATTTACTTAGGTAGAACAACTTATACATAAAAGGCATTTGAAAAGTAGGAGAAATCATTGTTGAATGCACTATAAAACGTTTCCAAAACCGTTTTGATGTGACCTTCATGTAACTAAAGAAAAAAAATTATATCTGTTAACTTTAATAGAAATCAACCCATGGGACATAAAAGTGCTTTTAGTTGAAGAAACACCCATTTAAGTATAATTAAATACATGACCCAAACAAGCTTATGCCCTGGCAGAACATCCTGTCCCAACTGTTCATAACATTTGAGAAAAGAGAAACAAGGTCACGAACATCATACCACTGTTATATTTTCGCCTCGTGAGAAACCGTGTCAAGTGAGATTGTTAGAGGAACACATGCACGTGTTTGTGCAGTCTTTCTCTCTGTCCGTTAAGCTTCGGTAATGACTACACCTTGAGTGCAGAACAGATCTATTATAGATGGTCCTCACTGGTTCCTTCCAGAGATCCGGGCAAACTGCCTCCATATGCGCTTTTTCCATACGCCGCTGCTGCTCTGGAATTCTGTTTATGTACACTGTCAAACTTCTCACTGTGTGAGAACAAAAGAAGCAAATTATGGGCTGGGCGAAAGGCAGGAGCGAGCAAAAACGGCGGATGGAACCAGAAAAGGAGGAGAGGAGCGATGTGAAGATTAACCCCATGGATTGTCTCAGGAGCCGCGGTTTGAATCCCACAGCCAATTTCCCCCATATTCCCTGAGTTTCCCATCAGTGCAGCCATTCACACGGGAAGCCCCATCCGACCGACATCCTGTGCCTCCGTACTGGAAAACTTGACAGCTAACTAATGTTCTGCGGCCGCCTTCCTCCCCGAACCCACAATCAACAGTCCTGCCCCAGGCAACTCTGGGGTCCTGAGAAGGCAGGAAACTGGTTTAATCCCATTCTGTGTGAACCAAAGAGAACTGAATCGTGCCCTGTGGCTTCAGAGACTTGTCTGTTTGGGTAAGAGACGGAAAAAACAATCAGAATCAGAGTGAAGTCTGCGCTTGCAGTGTCAACAGGCCTGTTTGTGTTAGCGTGCATTAGCATAGCACTATTGACACTTGTACACCGAAGACTGGTTTGTGTGCTTTGATGTCGAGATAATGTAATCAGTGCCTACTTGTTGAGATTCAGCACTTTGGCAAAGCAAAGCACACAAAAGACATGAGAATCGATGCCTGAATCATGAACTGTGAGAACAAGATCAAGATGGAGGCCAAAGGTGTGAAGGAGCCAGACATACTGTACGGCCTTTGTGAGACTAAACAGGATATTGACTCTAGCTAAAGCTGATGGGACAGACAGTTTGAGTGTGTGTCTAACGGATGGTGTCTCTGTTAAATAAACTCTTGCATGCACTATATATATACCACCCTCAAAGCTGCCAGGAGCCCACACACTTTACGCAAGGCTGACTGCGTCCTCTAATTACAGTGCTATTCTGACTTCGAAAATATTTACATCTAGGAATCATACATACATCAAAACTCTTCCTTCATGCTGACAGACTAAATATTGCCAAGATGCATATGCACAAACATACACACGTTTATGCCTACGAATACATTCATACGCAGAGTTGTGAGGAAAAAAGTCAAGGGGTAAATACAGGGTAGCCAGACTTTTGATTGTGTGGATCAGTTTATTCTGATCAAGAAACACCTACTTAGACAGGAAGAGGCAACATGAGCAACCATAGTTTATGTGGCAGGTAATTTTGAAATCAGATATTACACTGAGAACAAAAGTTTAATATACAGCTTTGCTCAAGCATATTATCTGATTAACCTGCTGTCAAGTCTCTCAAACAAAACTCTTGAATATCATTAATTTGATGCCAACAAAATTATTTTTTGAAAGAACTTAATTCATGCATTAACTTGATCAAAACAGACTTTCTATTCATCAAAGAATCCTAAAAAATGTACCACAGTCTCCACAAAAAAAAAAAATTAAGCAGCACAACTGTTTTTAACATTGATAATACTAAGAAATGTCTCTTGACCAGCAAATCAGCATTTTAGAATGATTTCTGGAAGACTTAAATAATGGCTGCTGAAAATTCTGAATATCATTAATTTGATGCCAACAAAATAATTTTTTGAAAGAACTTAATTCATGCATTAACTTGATCAAAACAGACTTTCTATTCATCAAAAAATCCTAAAAAATGTACCACAGTCTCCACAAAAAAACAATATTAAGCAGCACAACTGTTTTTAACATTGATAATACTAAGAAATGTCTCTTGACCAGCAAATCAGCATTTTAGAATGATTTCTGGAAGACTTAAATAATGGCTGCTGAAAATTCTGCTTTGCCATCACAGGTATAAATTACATTTTAAAATATAACAACATCAAAAACTATTTTTATTTAAAATGATAACAATATTCCATAATATCACTGTTTACACTATATTTTTAATCAAACAAATGCAGCCATGGTGAGCATAAGACACTTCCTCCAAAAACATAAAAAAATCCAACTGATCCCAAATGTTTAAATGGCAGTCTAATATTTATTTTAGAATTAATTTGATACATTTTATTATTTATTTTATAATAATTACTTAAATTACAAATTAAATATTCAGATATCATATTACTTTATAGTTTAAACTAAATATTATTACTGGGGATAAACATGCAAATAAATAAACAAACAATTGAAGTGTATCCTTTCAGTCTTTCCGTAGTCCTGTGCACATTGTAAAAATGTGACAGTTTTGTAACTGACTGTATTTTTAACTTATGAACAAAGTTAGCACCATGCTGAGAGCTTATCAGGTAAAAATAGCTGCTGGATTTATAACAGTTTTCAAAGTTCATTGCATTGTGTCTTATAAAATTCTGTCCTAATTTGCAAGAAATGCAAGTGCTAATACTTGTATCTTACTGTACAGTATATTCAGTTTTATATCTGTGAAATATTCAGTAGTTTCTTCTCAGTTTTCTGAAGAACAGATGGCTTCTTGATAATTTATGTTAGCTTTGTTGCAGAAAAACTATCATTTGTGGCCAAATTTATGTGTGACATTACTTCTGATTTCTAGGGTAGATTACAGCTCTGAGGGGTTTTAAATGGATTTTAACCTGAAATGAAACTAAATGAAGAAGGCAAGATAAAAAAAAAACATTTGGTGCTTTACTAAAAAACATGCCCACCGATGGTCGTCACCATTTTCATCACAACTAAGTGTCTGTGCACTTTGCTTTCTAAAACAAAGTGGCGCACAGGCGCAGACTACCCATATGGCAAAAATATATTTTCAGATATATACAAAGTTCTGTAATGAAACTCGCAGAAACGGTGCAGGCTGATTCTAACTCAATCTGATATAATTACATCATCATTCACATGGCGCCAATGAGCTTGCTGCTCAACATTCAAATACTTGGCTAGTGCTTGCTGTAGCAGTTGCAGCGCGCTTCAGAAAGCATCTGAAATGAACAAAGATAAGTGAACGCTCTTTTACTCATTTCACTGTGCATATTGCGTGGTCTGCCTTAATTTCTAAATGAGCTACCATAAACAAATTTTAAACTAAGCATCATGTTTAACAGTCTTGCATTCGTATGCAGGAGCAAAATATTATGCATATAAGCAGTGGCATTTACGAAAATGTGTTTATACAGCTGCAGCAACAAGCAGTCTAGCGTGTGTAATTGCCGTGAGGACACGCCACCGTTTGTATACACTTTAACCTAGGTTTGTCATATTTAACTGCTAAACCTCAATGTAACGTTCATTTAAGGTCTAAGTTTACATTAGCTGTGCTGAATGTGCGGTTGATTTTAGCTGCACGCAGCATCAGAGTCACACTTTTTATTGCTCATAATGGCTTTACAATACAAATAAGTGTATAAAAGTTGTCAATGACAATTATCAAATGACTTTATGATATTTTGCTCAGGTGTTTGCTGGGGTTTCTTATCTCATCAGCTCGCAACGTATATTTGTTAACTACAAAGGGTGCACACTCTAACTAGATTTAAGCCTGTCTGCATAGTAGCCCAGGCACAGATAAATAGTAATACATGCGGTTCACGTGGCTCTTTGGAGCAGCAGCAGTACATATATCTTGGCGATAGATCTGCTTGTTTGAGGGGTGTTTTTGTTCTATCCTGTCCTATTTTCATTCTTTCTATATGTGTGGATATATGCATGTCCGCTGATGCAGCAGTTTGTATCCTTACACTCAGTAACATGCATATTTTGGCTTGTTGTCCATTTCTTGTGTCTCCTGCTTTGTTGGGAGGTTATTTCATAGATGTTATATGTGCAGCAGCAGTATTTCTTAAATGCTCACAGTAGCATGTCTGTGGATGTATTGGCAGTAGCAAGTCTTGGTACTTGCTCTGCTGCAGCAGCAGCATAGCAGATCTATTCTGCCAAGACCAAACACATTAACATTGTCATGTATACAGTATTACCATGATAACTCTCAGAGAGTTGTCATGACAGAAATGCAATACTTTCTAAAACAAAGTGGCGCAGACTACCCATACGGCAAAAATATACTTCAGATGGCGCAGGCTGATAAGTTCTAACTCAATCTAATAAAATTACATAATCATTCACATGGCACAGCTGATTGATTTCTCTTCACATCAGCAGCCAATGAGCTTGCTGCTCAACATTCAAATACTTGGTTAGTGCTTGCTGTAGCAGTTGCAGCGTGCCTCAGAAACCCTCCACCTTCCCCAGCTCCACCTGTATAGATCTGCTACTGGGTAATTTCATGTATGTTATACATGGAGGTTATTTCATATATGTTATATGTGCAGCAGCAGTATTTCTTACATGCTCACAGCAGCATGTCTGTGAGAGTATTGGCAGTAGCAAGTCTCGGTACTTGTCCTGCAGCAGCATAGCAGATCTATTCCGCCAAGACCAAACACATTAACATTGCCATGTATATTACCATGCTAAACTCTCTAAGAGTTTATTATTTTCTTCTAAACCACTAGATGACACAAAAACATGGCGTAGCACTTTCCAAAACATTCGGTTTTCAAGATGCACGTGTATATTTGTCAGATCTTAGACGTGATGCAGCAGGCAGTGCAAAGTTGATTCTGTGCTTACTTTATCTAAAATTTTATGTTTTTAAAAATGTTGTAGATTTAAGTAGCAAATGAGAATCGCTAAACTTAATGCATATATTTTGAGACAAAGGTCTTCTTTACGATTTTCAGTTTTGTTTAAGATAATTAAAGCAACAGTTTTTAAATAACGAATTAATTAATATGTTAAAGTATGGTATTTGGGGTAAAAGGCGCCTCTGCTGTTGGGGCCTGTTGGGCACATGATAATTAATAGATGGCTGACTTTTCCATTTGTTGACATGACATGGTTAGATTCAGATGGTAAATATCATATATTATGTTGGGTGTCCATATTAGAGATAATCACCATGTTTAGAATGAAACATAATTTAAAAACATGATATTAATCATATCATATAATAAAATATCATTTGTTGTTACTACTGTAAATATATATTCAATTATTATTGGATCTCCTTCAATACTTTCAGAATCTTTACTTATTAAAACGATTTTGTTTCTGTATTTTAAAATATATTTTTTATATTAACATTTAATATTGAACAAAAATTAATTCTTTTATTTTTCAAAATAAGTAGAAAATAGTACAAACTTGTTTTGAACAAGTATTAACTTAGACATTATTTAAATAAAAAAAAAACATTATTTTAGCTGAAGTATTTGTATCAATACCGCCTTTTACCCCATGCTTGTGAGCCTTGTGAGCTTGTGGGGTAAAAGGCCCCTCTTGCCACCTCATACATTTATAAGATTTTTAAACAAAATAAACAACTTGAATGATTTATTTTCACACAAAATCTGTTGCAATTATACATTTTAGCTGCTTTTCTTGAGGTGGGCCTTTAGCCCCGTTGTACCCTACTATTTATATTTGCATTTACCCAAAATGAATTTTAAAATTGAAAATGTATTTTCTTGCCTCTTGAAGTACATTTTGTAATATATTTTCGCATTTGAATGCATAAATGAAACAGAATTTGAAGCAGTGCTGTTTACAACATTACAACACAATATTTATTTAGCATATGTCTATAACATATTTGAATACACTGAAAATATGAAACATACACTTGTGCACAAACCCCAAGCAATCATTAATGGCTGCTCATTTGACCTTGTTTGTGTCACTCTGTGTGTGTCATGTCCAGTGACACCAAACTGACATGACAAGACAAACACAACTTCCCTGTAGCTCACCAACTGTACTATAGTGCCCTGGTCCAGCAGATATGGAACAAGAGGCTTTGAAAGTAGAGTGGAACGGCAGATGGAGGACTAATCTTAAATACCAGCCCAATCTTTTAATAAATCTGCAACAGGTGGCAGCACATGGTTTACATCACTGCAGCACTCAACTAAACACAGGTGACACGACAGACCTTACACTGGCCGGCAGTGGAGGATTATGGGTTTAAAACAACAGAAAGTAAAGACTTCTTCCTCCAGGTGAATGAAAAATTAGGTTTCTATGACCAATTTGCTCCGAAAAAGTGCATTTGTTTCCCAGCAGAGGTGACCATGACTTTATCAATGTGAAAATAGGTCATATTACCTTAAATAAAGCGTTCAAAGTGAGAATACACACACGGACACTGTTATGGCAACACTACCTTCACTGTATTTAGACTACAACGCTAAGGCAATGAGGTCATGACTATGATGTAACGTAAGGGGAAAAGTGTGTGTGTGGAGAGAGAGAGCCGAGAGCCATAGTGAAATAACGCCGGCCAGATGCTATAGCTAAAAGAAACAAGATATGACAGAAAAGACAGGAACTGTAGAGCAGAATTGAGTATTGTGTGTGTCTCTACAGAGCCCAAATCAACACACCAATCTATCAACAAGGTTGAGATTGAAACAGGCCTGAGATGTTTTCGTAGCTATAGGCTATGAAGACATCATCATTTAACTTTAAATACTTAGCCATCTTGTTTACAGTTGAAGGATATGCATAAGAAATACAATGGCATTTTATAAGGAAGTTCCTTCAGAGTTTACCCAAGAAAGCACAAATGGCAATTCTGTATAATTGCAGCACTGAAAGTTCATGCAACACATTTTGGTAAACCTGAAACTGCCGGTTTAAAGCGGGTTCCTTATTTGAATGAAATAGACATTTGTCATTTGGCTCATGCTTTTATTTCAATCTTAAATTACACATATGGCATGGAGGATCTCCCTGCAGCAACATGGGGTTAAAAGAGTAGTTTACTAATAAATTAATATTCTGTTATCGTTTTTTGCTGTTATCATTGTTCCAAACCTGCTGGGTCTAATGTTTTTTCTCACAATTCGGACTTTTTTTTCTAGCAATTCTGAGAAATTGCTAGACATTATTGCAAGATATAAACTTGGTAAGAAATAAAGTTGACATCTTGCAATTCTGAGTTGTTTTATCTCTCAAATCTGAATTTATATCTTGCAATTCTGACTTAGAAACTGAGAAAAAAAAGTATGGTTTGTAATTTTTTTTTTGACTTTTGACTTTTGGCTTCCGTATAATGTTGTACCTGTATGACTTTCTTCTGTGTAAAATGTTGCTTATTTTTGTCTGTACACTGAAAGTCAATGGGATGAAACATCACAATTACCTTTTTTTATTCTTCTTCTTATTATTATTATTTTTTATCCTGTGGTGGAAATAAGTTTACATAACATGAGGGTGAGTAAATGATGACAGAATTTGTATTTCACTTTATTTGGGTAGTCTAAGGCCTTGCTTAAATTCGATCTGCATCCAGTTTATGTATGTCCTAAGCTTTTTATAACTGTATAAAATTATTTAGCCTGTCAGAGTTTTAAAGGTGCACTCAGTAATTTTTCTCTCATTAAAAATGTTTTACATGTAAATAAATAAATAGTACTTTTGAAAAATGTGTTTAAAATCATGTTCACTCACATGAGATGGAGACTCCAGTCATAGCTGTTTTATTTTACATGGAACAGATCACCTCATGGGGGCACTTTATTCAGTTTATCTCGGTAACTACCTTGTTACTGGACACTTTTGCTTGTAGAATAAATTAATCATGGCTGACTGCGAATAGCACAGTTGACCCTGCGGAGCTACAGCAATGATCAATAATAAATGAATATAATTTTATCAAACAATGACAGCACGTACAGAGCTTCCTTTTCTCTCTTGTGAGCCTGAATGTCCATTTACACGGCTCCTTATAGACCACATCAGTGCCAAGCAGGTGTGTTCTTTGTGCGCACACACAGACAAACCGACTTTCTCCTCTTTCATCTCTCTTGCTGCCCTTGAATGCAGAGGTAAGGCCTATTAATCCTGTTATGCAAATGAAAGTGATAAATTCCTCAGTTTTCCATGCATACAATTCCCAGCCTCCCCTGATCTCCCCCTGCTATTCAATTAACACAAGTCTGGGTGGGGGTCCGTGGGGGTAGTGCCAATGTTTCAGTTCGGTTTTAGTGGCAAAGCACCGGCCATGACGGATTGGTACATTCCCCCCAGCGCACACAAACACACACAGTACCAACCATTTTTCTTCTTCCCAAGGATTTTGGACCACACACCAGAAAAATGTATAGACACCATATGCACATGCAAATACATATACGCCCCATGAACTCAGCGTCTCAAAATAATAGAGGAACTACCTCATCTGCATACCACAACCATCATTTGAAATGTACATGTGCATTCTTTCGATGTACTGTAATTTTTTTAATTAAAGTATTTTAACTAAGTGCTAAAAAAAAAAAAAAAAGACTTGTGCTGACACATTGCAAAAAAAAAATTTATTTTCTTACCTAGTATTTTTGTATTGTTTTCCAGTAAATATCTTAATATTTTAAAATCAAGATTACATTATATATTTTGTTTTCTGAAAAATCTCTGAAAAATGTATCAACAATTAGTGAGTTTTTGCTTAAAACTAGAAAAGAAAAATTCGCCGCTTGGGCAATAAAAATAATCTTGTTTTCCCTTTAAATTAAGTTTATTTTTCTTACCCTATTGGCACATAGTTTTTCTTGTTTTAAGCATATACTCACTTAATTTTGATACATTTTTCAGAAAACAAGACTTAATATCTAAAGTCATTTTGCTTCTCAAATAAATGCATTTTGATGTAATAATATTTAGATATTTGTACTGGAAAAACAAGACCATTTTTGCAGAGCACCTTTGAAAATGTTAATAAATTAAAAATGTTCCAGTAGGACCACACACCGGAAAAATGTATAGACACCATATGCACATGCAAATACATATACACCCCATGAACTCAGCGTCTCAAAATAATAGAGGAACTACCTCATCTGCATACCACAACCATCATTTGAAATGTACATGTGCATTCTTTCGATGTACTGTAATTTTTTTAATTAAAGTATTTTAACTGTTAAGTGCTAAAAAAAATAAAAAAAACTTGTGCTGACACATTGCAAAGAAAAAAATTATTTTCTTACCTAGTATTTTTGTATTGTTTTCCAGTAAATATCTTAATATTTTTAAATCAAGATTACATTAGATATTTTGTTTTCTGAAAAATCTCTGAAAAATGTATCAACAATTAGTGAGTTTTTGCTTAAAACTAGAAAAGAAAAATTCGCCGCTTGGGCAATAAAAATAATCTTGTTTTCCCTTTAAATTAAGTTTATTTTTCTTACCCTATTGGCACATAGTTTTTCTTGTTTTAAGCATATACTCACTTAATTTTGATACATTTTTCAGAAAACAAGACTTAATATCTAAAGTCATTTTGCTTCTCAAATAAATGCATTTTGATGTAATAATATTTAGATATTTGTACTGGAAAAACAAGACCATTTTTGCAGAGCACCTTTGAAAATGTTAATAAATTAAAAATGTTCCAGTAGCACAACTGACAGCATTTACACTGCTAATCTAGGTTCTGTTTATTATGACCATTTGTTCATTTGTAACATTGCTGTTTCCTTTATAAGTAATTTCTAATGTTTTTCCTCAGTTATTAGTCATCTCAGAAAAAAAAGCATCTGCTACATCAACAAATGTAAACATAAACATTTAATTTAATATATTTTTAAATAGGGCAAAAAAAATTAATCTGCTCTTCTTTTTTAATTTAAACAACAAAAGAAAATAATAAAGTAAATAATACAAAATTTAAATAATTACAAATATTTTTCTTCAAACAAGACAGGTGATGTATGAACAAATGCATATGTAAAATGGTGGCTGTGGGTCCTCTCACAGCCTCATGTCTGCAGCACTGAATGAAGGTGTGCTGAAGACCTGAGGTTTAAGTCATATCTCTCATTTACTGTACTATAGCAAAGCCATGCACTCACAAGACCATTTTTGCAGAGCACCTTTGAAAATTTTAATAAATTAAAAATGTTCCAGTAGTACAACTGACAGCATTTACACTGCTAATCTAGGTTCTGTTTATTATGAACATTTGTTCATTTGTAACATTGCTGTTTCCTTTATAAGTAATTTCTAATGTTTTTCCTCAGTTATTAGTCATTTCAGAAAAAAAAGCATCTGCTACCTCAACAAATGTAAACATAAACATTTAATTTAATATATTTTTAAATAGGGCAAAAAAAAATTTATCTGCTCTTCTTTTTTAATTTAAACAACAAAAGAAAATAATAAAGTAAATAATTAAAAATTTAAATAATTAAAAATATTTTTCTTCAAACAAGACAGGTGATGTATGAACAAATGCATATGTAAAATGGTGGCTGTGGGTCCTCTCTAAGCCTCATGTCTGCCTGTTTGAAGTAAAAAATATCATGATGGGTTTGTTTATTACAAGAATGCAGCTTTTCGCTTCATAAGACATTCATTGATGGACTGGAGTTGTGTGAATTACTTGTGGATCATTGTGATGTTTTTATCAGCTGTTTGGACTCTCATTCTGACGGCACCCATTCACTGCAGAAGATCTATTGTTGAGCGAGCGGTGGAATGCTAAATTTCTCCAAATTTGATCAGATGATGAAACAAACTCATCTACATCTTGGATACCAATGGATCTTCTGCAGTGAATGGGTGCCATCAGTATGAGAGTCCAAGTAATCCACACAATTCCAGTTCATCAATTAATATCTTGTGAAGCAAAAATCTGCACGTTTATAAAAAACTTTTGGCCAAAATACCAGTCCATAATATAGAAAACGCTTCCTCTATTGAAAAAGTCCACCCCCTGTTCTGGTCTGTTTTCACTTGTAAACAGTGTTTGATCTGTGCATATTTCTCTCCTATATCAGACAAGACAGCTTTTTTACTGGAGAAAGCAATATTATGGATAGGGGACTTTTAGCCAGAAGCAAATGTTTGAAGTTAAAAACATATTACTGATGGATTTGTTTACTACAAATACACAGCTTTTCATTTCATAAGACTTTAATGGATGGACTGGGAGTGGATTACTGTAATGTTTTTATCAGCTGTTTGGACTTATTTTGACGGCACCCATTCACTGCAGAGGATCCATCTGCTCCGATGAACAAACAAACTTATCACATATTAGATGGCCTGAGGGTGAGTAAATATTTCCACCAATTTTTTTTTTTAGGTGAACTATTCCTTTAACTATGAGCCATAGTAAAAGTACTTGTAAATACCACTAATTACAGTTTGATAGTAATATTCTGAGTCCCTTTTAACAAGGCCATACATTAACAGTAGTGCATAATGACTGAGGTCGGCATGCATATCCGCAAAGGACTTCCCCATTTACCATTTTCACCACAGTGCTAATAGGAGTTTTAATGACTTTAGCAGTTGAATTTTATAAACGCAATACCTCTCTGGTCCAATTTGTGTACGTGTATGCTTTTTACATTAACACATCATCAGTTGCCATGGTGATTGTGCAAACAGTTTCGCTTGACCTGGACATTCCAAAGCAGTAATGTTCGCATGGAGAGGAGGCAGAGGTTCAGACCTTCCTTCACAAAACATCCCTTTCTATCCAAGTTGTTGGCAAGCTCGCTGCCTATCCCTCGGGGGGCAGCCTACAAATTGTGTTACTTCTAAGTATATAGTTACAGTATACTGTAAATACCAACTTCTTGTGAAATTGTCCCAAATGCATGCCAAGGAAACGGAATGAATAAAAAAATGACATGTATCTTGTCTGTGTTTGTTTGGATTGTAAAATGCGGTAGTACATGAAGAAAATATGTCTTAGCAACAATGATTGTAAATCTTTCACAGAGCTTTTTAAGCCAATAACCTGAGCTGTATATGCAATGTGACTAATCCTTCTTTACCATCTTTATCATCACACCATCACAGTAAATTACCTTTAAAAATAGAAAACAGTTATTTTAAATTGTAATATTTCACAATATTACTGTATTTTGTCAAATATATGCTGCATACAATATTTATTTCAAAAATATTACATATATTATGTATCATAGTTTATATCCTTTTAAAATATCAGCAGATTTCCAATGTAATGACATTAATGTAAAATCCACATCAGGCTAAAAAAAACAAATGCCCACACTCTATCCTTTTGAATTCATTTAACAAATGTTGCTCCCTTGGCCCTCTTTAAACTTGACATCTCCAGCACAATAAAATATTGAACTCTAATGTTTAACCACAGCAAGTTCTAAGTAATGTCCTCTCTGCGCTTTGTGACATCGGAGGTGATACATTACTGAATTTTTAATTTCAAGCATGTGTCAGGTCAAACTGCAGGGTTAAAGTCACACAGACATTACCCTGCTCCTACTGGTGTGGATGCATTAACAACGGTGTTGTGTGAGCAAACCTGAGTGTGGCTGATTAGTAGACCTGTAGAACTCATCCATCACAAACTCAAATGCACCGCTGACCTAAATTCAGTGCTACAGGCCTTACGACTACTTGCCCAGGTACACAATATACTTTTCAGCCACTTCTTCTTGAATCATTTGGGATCACTAAATGTTTAACTAACCACTGAAACGTTCCTTGTCTCATAGTCAGCATGGAGAACAGTGCTGTTGTTTGTAAAGCTCACTGCTGGGTGTTACTGCATGTGCATTTAAAATATAATACGGAGGCGTTAATGCGAATAACACCCAGTGGAGAGCTGGCCCAATCAATAATGATCGAAACACAGCAACTGCTTGAGTTTGATAATAAAACATTTCTGCTGCAACCTAAGTCTAGGTTGGAGCAAAAAAAAAAAAAGAGAGAGAGCTAGAGAACAGTCTCTGTCTGTTTCACAATGTGAATTTCCTACCCCAAGGGATAGTAATGTAAATGGAGATAAGCAAAAAGGAAAGCCCAGTAATTTCATAGCATTAGTATTACTACACATTCTAGTTTTATAGTGTTATCCTTATGAATCAAATAACCAGCACATGTGCACTTCCCGAAACAATAAGTACAGTTTCACACATTTTCAGCTGACATTATGATACTTTGAGTAATATGACCATATAAAACAGTCCTATTCAGTAGCACAATACGCTTATTGTAGGTTTTAGCATTCTCAAGCAGTTTCACATTCAACTGAAGTAGGAAAGATAGGTAAAGTTGGGATTAACTACAATACAGTCTCCTTAAAAAGTAAAAACTACATTGAAGCTATCTAAATGAGCAATGTATAAATATCCAATTAAATTAAATCAGAACCATAGTTTTCTGGCACAAAACAATGAAAGATTATGAAGGTTTTTTAACAAACAATCCCAATTAGAGTGACATTATATTTGATCTTACGAATGTAACTAAATTCAACTAAAAAACTAGAATACTTACTTAATTCGATAAATGTAGAGTCGAAGACACTGGTAAACTAAAAAACACTAAAATGCCATGTAGGAATTGAATTAGGGAAACTTTTTTTTTTTATTCTTTTTGACAACAATCATCCGAAATGAACCGATCATTCTAATGAATCAGTTTGTTCAGTTCTTGTAAACCATCTGAATTTCCAATGCTACATATGAAACAGAGAATCATTTAGAACAAAACTAATTCAATGAATCAGACATTTCAGTACTATGAGAGATTTAGGATGAAACAAAATCACTAGAACGAATCGGAATTTCCCATGCAACATATGAGAGAGAATCATTTTACAAAGAATCAGTTCATTAGATTGAACTGCTGCCATCCTAATGGAGATACTCTAATAGGTACAGAATGGGAATTAACCAATACACTAGAATGAATCAGCTTTCCAATGCAACATATCAGTGATAAAACCATTTGGGATGAATCACTAGAATGAACTTTACTAACTTAACATTTTTTCAGTAGCGTTTTTACGCTGCCATCCCAATGGAGATACTCACAGTTTTTTGATTAAAAAATTTCACCCAATAGTTTTAAAAATATATATCTGCCCCTTATTAACTTCAATGTAGTCAGCTACTTTATAGCTTGTAGTGTAACTTTTAAAGAACATCTTTACTATATATATTTTTAAAAAAAATTTTTTAAAACTTTATCCACAAACATTCATGAATCACCATGCATAATATTCAAATCTGTTTATGCTCTCCCAGAAACGGTTTCCTATCAGAAATTGCATGTAGCTCCCTAATTGCATCGCTAAAGGTCCATCTGCAAAGATTTGAAGCCCTGGCGCCACTGTTGGTTCTGTAACTGTTAAGCTAAAACTGCCTCGTTCCTCCCCCCACGATACCACCAGAGACTTGGTGTGCCCACAAAGCCCATCTGCATGCGAAACCACAGGCCCATGATCTTAGCATGGATACACGGGGAAACAGGAGTCCATCCAATCTCTAAAGGCACAAGAGTGTCTTTTCTAAGATAAATACAGACGCTGTTAGGGGCTTTAAACGTATCGTCAGAGACGCTGGGGGACTGATGGGTCCAACCTGGGCTCTTAAAGCATACAGTCATTTTGAAGAGCTACTCAAGCTTCATTCCTGTGAATGCCATCTGGGAGATGTATTGTTTGCATCCTCCGTCTGTCAGATTGCTCCGTGTGCACCTTCTACAGCTGGAGAGCATATTTCATACTTCTGACTGCAAGAGGAGAAATGCAGGAGGGAGAGACAGGAAAAAATGCACACAAACAAAGAAGAAGAGGAATATACAACAAATCCCCCCTCTGGACCGAAGGCCCATTCAATGCATATACAATATGACGGGTAGCTCTGAAAGTCTGCTTCTCTGTCTCGCTAGGGCCCCTCAGGGGAGACTATCCCTCTCTTTTCTTCTTTTCTTCATCTCCTCCAGGCTTAGGACAGGCAGCGAGGAGAGGGGGAGAACGACAGGAGGCAATGGCTCGGAGAGCCTGAAGAAAGGAGAGGCCCACTGTAAACAGAATATTTAGATTCCTTTCAGGGCGGCTGAAAGCGTGAATTGCTCCAAAGGCATGCAGAAAGCACGGGGTGCCTGAACTGCAGGTAAAAGGTTCAGACATGGTTGCTGCAGTAACGTCTTACGTAAGGCCTCCATGATGAACCTAAATCTGTCTGATTTACATGTGTGAAACAAGGAGAGAAAAGCCCTAGTCTTGTGTTGGTAAAGCCCTACATGTGCAATTGTGTATCTTTCATAGTTCAGTACACTTAGAGTGATATTTCAACCAAAAATGAAACTCCTTTACTCAACCTCATGTTGTTCCATACCTGTATGACTTTGTTTCTTCAATGGAACTCCAAAGGAGATGTTTACCAGAAGTTCTAAAGCTACTTTCTTCCACTCAATGAAAATGAATGGTGACCAGGGGATGTCAAGGTTCAAAAATGACACTAACATTTATTTTTATGCATTATATTTTATGCATCATAAAAGTAGTCTACACAACTCAGCAACTATAAGTCTTCTGAAGTCATATGATTGCTTTATTGGTGGAAAATATGATTTTTCGATTCAAATCTTGCTTGACAGCAGTGGTCACCATTCATTTTCATTTGTATGGAAAAGTGCAGCTCGGACATCTCCTTTTGCATTCCACAGAAAAAAATGTCATTCTGGTTTCGAAAGACATGAGGGTGAGAAAATGAAGAAAATGTATATTTTTGATGAACCATTCCTTTATAGCTTTAATGGAGTTAGGCTATGTTCCTTTGAGGATCAACTTAAGATGTTTCCACAATATTTCTTAGGAGAAAGAAAAATAGACATAAATCAGAACTTTCAAAGTAGAGTGGAAAGCATAGGCAAGATATTTTGGTATTTGTAGGATTACTTTTGATTGCAAACTTTATAATGTGCATCACTATTCACATGATTTCTGAAACTATGAGACAGAATATCTGAACATCTGAATGCTTTAGAATATCTGAAAAGCTTGAGGTATAAAGCGATAATTTACTGAATACTCTCAACATTTACTCACCCTCATTTAACTACAAAACTGTATGACTTTCTTTCTTTTGTGGAAAACAAAAGAAGATATTTTTGAAAGACTTTCATTGTATGTACAGAAAAACACTAAAACGTTTTTCAAAACATCTTTTGTGTTCTACAGAAAAAAAGAAAGTCTTGAACAACATGAGATTTTTGGGTAAACTATGCTTTAAGCAAAAGCTGCTGTCTAAGAGATACAATTGAAATCTCAGAACCAATGTGATCTAATTTATGGTTTTTCTGTCATATGAGTATGGTGAGAGAGTGGACAAATCCTCTTCTGTTCATCTGGGGTGTAAGAACAGTCCCAACTGAATGTCCATGACATCTGATGTGATGTCCCAGAATCAGTCACGGTGTCAAAGCCCATCTACCCTAGAGGAGCTCTGCAGAAACCCGACATTTATCATGTTTATGGACTGAGGAAAGAAACTTTTCCTCCACTCATCTTTACAGCTCTCTGGACCCTACACCTGCCATCCACGCACGCACACATTGCATAGTTCCTGCTACTTGTCAGCGCTGCAGAGAATCCCTTGAGATAAATTCATATCTGTCTTGCTTTATGTCATACACACACACACATACACAACCTTTCACACATGGTGTCTCTGGAAAGTGTTAAGCCCTGGTAGAATCCCATATGTTCTAATGTTTGACCTTAGATGGTACTTTTAACCATTACATCACATTTGAAATATGTGAGCTGAGACTCTACATCTCCCTCCCTTTCCACCTTCCTGGTCTCCTCATCTCCGTCATTCCTTCCCAGTACACCTGTGTGCAAGTATTCCCCTAGTAGTTGATGGGAGCAAGCTTTTCCTTTCAGACTTTTTGAAGGAGGCCTTTTCTCCTGTTTCATTGTGAAAGTGCTCTGCCCCAGAGACGCCGACAGGCAGGGGGTTTTGGGGCCAGATTTACACTGAAGCTATTGTATGTTTACCTATTAAGTCAGTTTATGGGGGGTATATGGGAGATGTATTGTTTGCATCCTCCGTCTGTCAGATTGCTCCGTGTGCGCCTTCTACAGCTGGAGAGCATATTTCATACTTCTGACTGCAAGAGGAGAAATGCAGGAGGGAGAGACAGGAAAAAATGCACACAAACAAAGAAGAAGAGGAATATACAACAAATCCCCCCTCTGGACCGAAGGCCCATTCAATGCATATACAATATGACGGGTAGCTCTGAAAGTCTGCTTCTCTGTCTCGCTAGGGCCCCTCAGGGGAGACTATCCCTCTCTTTTCTTCTTTTCTTCATCTCCTCCAGGCTTAGGACAGGCAGCGAGGAGAGGGGGAGAACGACAGGAGGCAATGGCTCGGAGAGCCTGAAGAAAGGAGAGGCCCACTGTAAACAGAATATTTAGATTCCTTTCAGGGCGGCTGAAAGCGTGAATTGCTCCAAAGGCATGCAGAAAGCACGGGGTGCCTGAACTGCAGGTAAAAGGTTCAGACATGGTTGCTGCAGTAACGTCTTACGTAAGGCCTCCATGATGAACCTAAATCTGTCTGATTTACATGTGTGAAACAAGGAGAGAAAAGCCCTAGTCTTGTGTTGGTAAAGCCCTACATGTGCAATTGTGTATCTTTCATAGTTCAGTACACTTAGAGTGATATTTCAACCAAAAATGAAACTCCTTTACTCAACCTCATGTTGTTCCATACCTGTATGACTTTGTTTCTTCAATGGAACTCCAAAGGAGATGTTTACCAGAAGTTCTAAAGCTACTTTCTTCCACTCAATGAAAATGAATGGTGACCAGGGGATGTCAAGGTTCAAAAATGACACTAACATTTATTTTTATGCATTATATTTTATGCATCATAAAAGTAGTCTACACAACTCAGCAACTATAAGTCTTCTGAAGTCATATGATTGCTTTATTGGTGGAAAATATGATTTTTCGATTCAAATCTTGCTTGACAGCAGTGGTCACCATTCATTTTCATTTGTATGGAAAAGTGCAGCTCGGACATCTCCTTTTGCATTCCACAGAAAAAAATGTCATTCTGGTTTCGAAAGACATGAGGGTGAGAAAATGAAGAAAATGTATATTTTTGATGAACCATTCCTTTATAGCTTTAATGGAGTTAGGCTATGTTCCTTTGAGGATCAACTTAAGATGTTTCCACAATATTTCTTAGGAGAAAGAAAAATAGACATAAATCAGAACTTTCAAAGTAGAGTGGAAAGCATAGGCAAGATATTTTGGTATTTGTAGGATTACTTTTGATTGCAAACTTTATAATGTGCATCACTATTCACATGATTTCTGAAACTATGAGACAGAATATCTGAACATCTGAATGCTTTAGAATATCTGAAAAGCTTGAGGTATAAAGCGATAATTTACTGAATACTCTCAACATTTACTCACCCTCATTTAACTACAAAACTGTATGACTTTCTTTCTTTTGTGGAAAACAAAAGAAGATATTTTTGAAAGACTTTCATTGTATGTACAGAAAAACACTAAAACGTTTTTCAAAACATCTTTTGTGTTCTACAGAAAAAAAGAAAGTCTTGAACAACATGAGATTTTTGGGAAATCTATGCTTTAAGCAAAAGCAAAAAAAAATGCCGTCTAAGAGATACAATTGAAATCTCAGAACCAATGTGATCTAATTTATGGTTTTTCTGTCATATGAGTATGGTGAGAGAGTGGACAAATCCTCTTCTGTTCATCTGGGGTGTAAGAACAGTCCCAACTGAATGTCCATGACATCTGATGTGATGTCCCAGAATCAGTCACGGTGTCAAAGCCCATCTACCCTAGAGGAGCTCTGCAGAAACCCGACATTTATCATGTTTATGGACTGAGGAAAGAAACTTTTCCTCCACTCATCTTTACAGCTCTCTGGACCCTACACCTGCCATCCACGCACGCACACATTGCATAGTTCCTGCTACTTGTCAGCGCTGCAGAGAATCCCTTGAGATAAATTCATATCTGTCTTGCTTTATGTCATACACACACACACATACACAACCTTTCACACATGGTGTCTCTGGAAAGTGTTAAGCCCTGGTAGAATCCCATATGTTCTAATGTTTGACCTTAGATGGTACTTTTAACCATTACATCACATTTGAAATATGTGAGCTGAGACTCTACATCTCCCTCCCTTTCCACCTTCCTGGTCTCCTCATCTCCGTCATTCCTTCCCAGTACACCTGTGTGCAAGTATTCCCCTAGTAGTTGATGGGAGCAAGCTTTTCCTTTCAGACTTTTTGAAGGAGGCCTTTTCTCCTGTTTCATTGTGAAAGTGCTCTGCCCCAGAGACGCCGACAGGCAGGGGGTTTTGGGGCCAGATTTACACTGAAGCTATTGTATGTTTACCTATTAAGTCAGTTTATGGGGGGTATATTGTTCTCTCTGATGGATTCCAGAAATGGGCATCGCCAGGAAAAACAAGGCCCGGCATAAAAACAGATTTATTAATGAGGACCATGCCTATTTCACCCCCTCCCCCCTTAAGGAAACAATTTTACATCCCAAGAAAACATTGTTCACCTTTCAAGGTAATTAATGCTGCCTTTAACGGTTACAACAGACGTGATATACAAACCTGACTTGTTGAACTTTTTCGTTGTGGAAACCACCCGAAGCATTTCTGGATATTTACAAATCTTGTCATTGACACTGTAGAACATTTGAAACAGCGTAACTGGAAAAGTGAATCATTGTATTGGAAATAAACATAGTCATCGCCACATGATCTGAATGTTGCTCTGAGATATTTGTTCGCTTTCAAGGCTTAGTTTTGTTCATCCCTTGAGCTTGTCCGTTTAAAAATAGCACTCATTCGTAGGGTAGACGATTTGAGAGTGCTCATCCAATTCAATAAAGTATGATAGTATAGTGATAGTATTTATACAGCGAAACTCTTAAATATAAAGTTACTTTAACTGTTATATAAACTAAATGTGTACATTTAGGGTGATGTGGATGGTTGCTAGTGCTTTATTATCAAGGCTGCTTCCTAAACTCCAAGGAAGCACAATTTAAGTGAATTGAAATTCAAATAAATTCAGATCACTGCAAAAGTAGAATTTTTAACGACACTGAAAGAATTGGTGTACTTTGAAAAATTTTCACTCAGAAATTTCTAGCACATTTCACAAATAATTACAAAAACAAAAACTTCGAAAAACAGACTTCTTAAAAAAGTTCTTAAAGTTTAAACATTTTTAGAAATTTTTATAGGCCTTTACAGACCTGCTTGAACCAATAAAATATTTACTTTATTTATATATAGTTCATATTTTATATTTCTAAATTAAATATTTGTAAAAACAACTATATATTTTTATCTCTCAAAAATATTATATATATACTGTGTGTTTGTGTGTGTGTGTGTGTGTGTGTGTGTGTGCGTGTGTGTGTGTGTATATATATAGTAAATTAGTATATAATAAAATATACAAGTAAATTCCACTTCCTGCCATTTAAGTTACTGTGGGGTGCTGTCAATCAGTGTTATTTAAATACTGTTGAGATCCTATTATAGTTCTTAATAAGATTTCTAATTAGTATTTATTTGTACATTTTCTTTTTTATTTAAATTTAATTAAAATCTTAGTAATTTTTGGTGTGTGATTTTTGTGTATATATGTGTATACAGTTAAAAATGTATAAGTTAAAAATTACAAATGTTGCTGGCTGAAATAAAATAATTTTAAAAAATGTATTTTGTTTCAGTTAACATTTATTTCAAGTAACAAAAATGTAGTTATAAATAGAGTTTTAGGTAACTATAACACAGTGGCCAAATTTTAAATCATTAAACTGTGCTCAAGTCAAAAAAGCGAAACCCCAAATGTCACATATGATACATATCTTTATATCACATATCTTTCCTTTAATGTATAAAACTCAACTGAAGGTGAAACTCAACAGCTGAAAATCACAAATATGCCTCTTTAGAAAAATGATATCACATCTCTTCTCTCCTCAACAAATTGCACAATTTTAGTTATCATATACAGTGTACCCACTGTACATGTCTGTAGCTCAGCCTAACGTAAAAAGATAATTCTCAGGTGGAAAACAAACAAACAAATAATATTAAAAAAACTAGGGACCAGCTGTAAATTCTACTGAATGCAAGTGTTACTGTATTCAACGTCTGCTTTGAAAGGTTGCCGGTAGAACTGCGATGCTTTTACGAAGCTATGGGTCTTTCTCAAAACTGTCTCTCTAACCCGACACACCACTAAGCTGAATACAATCAATAATGTTGTCTTATTATCCCAGCAATTTCATACGTATAGATTGAGCTCTAGTGGGTTGCTTTCAGTAAATCATTACATAAATATGTTTAGCGATATTTGTTCCATATTGAGCTGCCTTCTGTTTATGGTCTGCTAATAAATCATTAAGTACTTGAGTGCTTTCCGTAATCCATTACATTTCATATCGTCACTGACAATTAAAGTAGCATCATCTCTTTTAGCTAATGCTCTTTTGTGTTGAATTCCCCAGTTGAAGACGAGTGAATTCTGGGTAAATATTCCAGACTCAGACACATGCAGGTGGGCATCCACTGAAAGGGTATTAAGCACGTTTGCGGGCAGGTTTAGCGAGGTCGCAAAGCAACGCTAATGAGGTATTTAAACCTCAGGTCTCCCACTGCGGCCGATCTTAATGAACACGGCCTCTAAAGTCCATAAATTTGAACCCTTCAAAAGAGCTACAGCACGTTTAGCCCAAACGTCAATCACCATATATACTCAGTATGAAGTCATCGCAATTGTGTGAGTCTTTTCTCTCAATGACCCTTTTGTTTAGCGGAGAGGTTCCCTAAATTAATTGGATCAATGATTAAGAGGTAGACCTTGCACTCCATTGAGCAGAGACAAAAGTGGCATGGAGACGCCTATGCAAGGATCAGTCACAAGCTGACACTTGAATTGAGCAGACAAGAATGGGGGGCATGGACATTACGGACTGTGTGCGGTCCGTATTGAGCCCTCCGCTCTGTCCGACACAAGTGTTGAGCATAAGATTTACAGCTCTTAAAAACAATCTGATATTGATTTGTAAAAGTAACAGTATGTGAGGGCTTTTCACGCACAATGGACTGTTTCTCTTTTCAACCAGGAGAATTCATCAAGAACAGAACGGTGACTAAAGACTCGACTGCCATCCACTGTGCTGAAATAGTTTAACTGCACTTTGTGAAAAGATGAATTTGAGGACCCAATTCTATTTATTGCACACTGTCTATCTTTTTCAGTCTGTCTGTCTCTTTTCACTTTCACTTGACATTCTACCTTGAATTCCAATCCTCCTTTTAAAGCATTCTTTGCTGATGTTTTACACTGCACTGTATTTTTTTACTGATAACTTGAGTTGGCTGTAGGATTCTTTGAGATCAAAGTAAGCTCTTGATGTTACATTATAGGGTCTTCAGGTCAGAATATTCGTTTTTGGGTTCTTTGAAGGGGTCATAGGATGCTACATGCACTTTTACAAGTTGTTTGAACTGAAATGTGTGTTGGCAGTGTGTGTACACAACAGTGTGTGTTTTCTTTTTTAATCTGGTTAAATGTTCTCCCCTTTCTCAAATCGAGCCGATCTCAGATGCCTGTCTGTGTGACTGCCAATACGGTGCTTATTTATACTATACTCTTCAAATTGGGGTCAGTAAAAAATTTTCCTAAATAAATTATTTATTTAATTTTTTTTATGCAACAAGGGTGGATTAAATTGATTAAAACAATGTCAAAAAGGGCATCAATAATATTCCATAAGTTTTCTGTTTCAAATAGATGCTGTTCTTTTGAACATTTTATTAATCAGAGAACAATGAATACGTATATATATATATATATTGTTTTTTTGTTTTTTTAATTAAGCAGCATATTAGTTATCTACATTGGTAATAATTATTTTAAAAAATATTGAGAATCAAACCAGTATTTTAGAATTATTTCTGAAGGATCATGTGATATTGATGACTGGAATAATGGCTGCTGAAAATTCATGAATGATTAAAATGGAAAACAGTCATTTTAAATTGTAATAATATTTATTCAGTTTATTGGTTTATTTTATTTTTATTTTATTTATTTTTTTCCTCCTCCGATTTGAAAACCTCTGCTTTTCTCAGTCAATAGGTGGTTATCTACTAATTGTCAACACAGAGTTAGTTAAAATGGTGAAAAAATAAAAAAAATGGAGAACTGCAACTAACTGTTACAAGGATAACTTTACTAGCTGAATACACTTGTTTAGTTGCTTAGTTGTTCTTGATTAACACAATTCAAACCTGCGCTGGCAGCCCATGCTGTGTGACTGTTGGAGGAAAGATGTAGGAACACGTCGGTGCCTCTGTGTGCCCTAAGGCTGATAAGTCTCTCAGTAATTAATTTGCTCTCCTTTTCCCATGAGCACTCTTAATTATGCACTGCTTTTCCAATCTGGATGACACACACTCAACAAGCATCCTTTGATGTGAAACTCCAAAGTGTTTCATGACACAACCCTGCTCAAGAAAATGACAGTTCAGGATAAATGAAATACAAAACAAAACACCAAAAACATAAGCCAAAGCACTCAATAGTGAAAGCAAAAAAGAAAATGCCAAAACCAATCTTGTAAGATGGGACCAAAAACACAGTATAGAAAAAAAAGTTGAGAAACTTTCCAATTTAGTATGGAATGTGATTTTTTAAATTCTGGCCATATTGTTCAAATAGCTTGAAATATTGCTTTTTATTTGGTTAAAGAAATCACCCTAAGGCCATCCAAGATGCAGATAAGTTTGTTTTTTCATCTAAACAGATTTGGAGAAATTTAGCATTGCATCACTTACTCCCTAATGGATCCTTTGCAGTGAATGGGTGCCGTCAGAATGAGAGTCCAAACAGCTGATAAAAAACATCACAATAATCCACAAGTAATACACACGACTCCAGTCAATCAATTAATGTTTTTTGAAGCAAAAAGCTGCATGTTTGTAATAAACTAATCCATCAAGATGTTTTAACTCAAAACCGTTGCTTCCAGTTAAAATAAAGTCCTCTATCCATAATATTGTTTTTGCCACTGTAAAAGTTGTTTTATCTGAACCAGAAGAGAAATATGCACAGATTAACCACTGTTTACAAGCAAAAAACAGTCCAAAACCATTCTAAACAGATATGTTGGTGGATTTTGATGTTAGAGAACAACAGGGCACTTTTTCACTGGAGGAAGTGTTATTATAGATTATGGACTTGTTTTTTACAAACATACAGCTATTTTCTTCATAAGACATTAACTGGAGTCATGTTGTGGATTATTGTGATGTTTTTATCAGCTCTTTCTCAAGCCTTATTCAAATCTGTTCTGATGAAGAAACAAACTCCTCTACATCTTGGATGGCAAATTTTCATTTTTGGGTGAACTATTCTTTTAACTTCATGAGCTGAAGCAATATGTGTGTGTGTGTGTGTGTATAATGTATGTGTATGTGTATATGTATATGTATATACAGTGGGTACGGAAAGTATTCAGACCCCCTTAAATTTTTCACTTTCTCTCTCTCTTTCTATATATATATATATATATACACAGTATATATATATATATATACAGTATATATATATATACACACACACACAAGCATATATACAAGCATTTACTTAGAAATTTAATAAAACAATTATGAATTAGTCATATTAGTCATTATTACTGCATTTTGCTGTCTGCCTGTAGCTTGTGCTCATATCTATTATGTTAGATTATATATAACAATATTTCATTTACATAATGTCATTATATAAAGGGACAAATGGGGAAAGATGATGGGCCTTAATTTTGGTTTTTCTACCTCCACTTTAACCCATGTTGATGTTAGAAACGGCGGCTATGGTTAGATGCGAGCAAGTTATTTTTAGTCGCTGTGCTGACTCTAGTTTGCACATTATTCAGGGTGCAGATAGGAGGACATGATAATGGTGCCATTTGTGTCAGCGACTTTATTAGGAGCCATAAAGGGAACCAGGGGGCAGGGTGACTCCGTAGCGTGTTTATCAGAGAGGTGAGAGTAAAAGCGCAGAAAAAAAACATCTCCCCAGCTGCCATTTTCTTCACCTGGGCAAACGATTGAATTGAGCTTGATTGCAGGTGGCTTATTAGGGGGTAAGGGAGCATCAAACCGAAGCATGTCAAAGACGGATACAAGAAAAAATGCAGAGAAAATTATCTATTACAGATACCATCATATTATATTTCAATCAAAAAATATTTTGCTCACTTTGCACAGAATTTGAAAAGTAAAAATTCAAATCCAGTTTCTCATCATCATATTACAAAACTTGTGTGAGCTTCTTTCTTCTGTAAAACAAAAGTATATGTGTTTAAAAATATAGTTTTCTCTTTTGCATGCAATTACAATAAAAGGGTACTGAAGGTTTAAAACTGCAAAAAAAGATGCAAAAGCATCATAAAAGTAACATTAAAGTAGTCCATATCACTGAAGTCGTACAATAGAGAAGATAAAGAGAGTTAAATTACTGATTCATGCATTAATTAGAAAATCAAATGTTTATTGCACTACCTTGGACCCCTAAGTGAGTGCAAGTTTGTGTTGTAATTAGAGTGATTATTGGTTGAGCTGTGTTTGAGTAATTGGTTAGACTGCTCTCTGTGGACCTGTGCACAAACAAGGACAGAGAAAAAATAGGGAAAAAAAGAGGGATGCGTGCACAGTGTGTCCTTCACTTTCACTACATGCAAATATCATACAGCTTATTCATCATACAATAAAAACAGAAAAAGAGAGTACAAAAGAAAGTACAAAAGAAAAACGAACTGCAGCCAATGTGTTCCATTCAGAATTGAATGAGAAAACCTTTTAAATTCCAATTCACATCTTAAATTTGAATTGAGGTAGCAAACAAGAAGCAATAATGTCAATCATATTTGAATTTAAGGAAACAGAAAACTCAATGAAATACAAATGCATGTAAGTACTATGGAATTTTTTGATACATGTTTATCATTAGAACACTTGTGGATATAGCTCAATGAATGTCAATATTTACTTTGGTATAGTTACCAGAAACAATGGGCATTAGGCATTGTGTTGTATTGTATGTCAAAATCAAAACCCGTGAGTTTTTTTTAAGAGAAATCTAATCAAAAATGTAAATCAGTTGAGATAAATTCATATTATATTATGAGGGAATAAAGAGCCATAATTAGTCTAAATTGATATATTTATGTTAGTTCCTGTCATTCTAATTTCACTCACTTAGGTGTGGCCAATTCAACTCAAATTCAAACTCATGCATGGAAAGTGAGTTTTAAAGAGGTTTCTCAGATGTGTTTTGTCATTGTGTGTCTGTTCATGACAGCTTTCAGGTCCTAGCTCAGAATTTGTTTTCCATTTATATTTCTTTTGTTGTTGTGCAACCACATGAGCATCTAAGGACAGTCAATAAGAGCAATATGACCAAATAATTACTGATCTTAGGACTAGCCAGGAGCCTGTGGTTTTAGTATGATCGCCACAATGGATGAATAGTCCTGGACATGAACTGTAAATGCTTTCTCTATATACACACATATATAAGTGAAAAATAGCTCATTATTATGTCTTGACAACTATTTTCAGCATGTATTAACTTAAGTAGAGAGACCTCTGAATACTCTGAATGGCTTTAGTTACTCAAAAGGACAGTGACAGTAATGAGATTTGATTTTTGTTCATAAAGAGAGAAAGGTCTTTTTTTTTTTTACTCATGAGACTGAAAAAAACTTTGGAAACTAAATAACTTTTGCAGTTTGAGCACAGTAGTTGAGCAAGAGTTTATGGCCTCATTTAAAAGCGAAATATCGTCAAATATAAAGGAAGATGAATGAAGGAATATGGTTGCTCTTTAGGTTTGGTCATATTTTGCTCTGGATCAATCCATGCTTAAGAACCATGCTAAATGCACACCAGAGGCTGATTTTGAGAAGTTTATTTGTGCCTGGCGGAGGGCTGACAGTGCGAGTCCACTGGTATGTAAGAAATATGCTCAATGTTTCATAACATGTCAAAGGTCTGTGGCTTTGGCAGTGTTTCTGATCAAATATACTATATAGGAGTGTCTTATGTATGGTTTATTGTTTCTTTCAATACACAGTGTTGTTAACCTAGCCATAATAAAGCTACAATAAAAACCAAAAACATGCAAACTGCTTTTTAAATCTGAATATAGTAATATGTAACTTTATAATTTAAGCACTAAATCCACTAGATACTCCAAAATACATATTTTGCTGCTAAAATGATTCTTTCTCCAGTGACGGATAACAAAATGAATAATGCAACATATGATATACTGCAAAACATACATTTGGCATATGATGCATTTGCAAGCAACATATAATATATACATTTGCATGTTTTAGCACGGCCAAATCTGCATGGCTCTTAAAAGCATGAAATAGATTTATTTTTATAATATACAGCTAATAGTAAACAGGATGCAGAATTAAAATGTAAGGGAGTAGAATTAACATTGATTGAAATTCAAAGATATTCATCTCTCTTTTGAAAGATGGGGGAAAAAACAGTTTAAAAAGACTTTAAAGGTTTTCAGGTTGAAGGTTTATTTCTTGACAGACAAAATGATAGAATGACAGATGGATAGAAAGAACAATAGACTGATAGAAAGAGTGATAGATGGATAGAAAGAGCAATAGAACAAAAAAGTGATATAAAGAATGCTAAAAAGTTAGTACGATAGACAGAGAATGATATAGGACAATAGGACAATGATAGGACAATCAATCGAAAGGACAATCAATACAAAAAGAAGGGCGATCAACATATAGATCGATAGATCCATCCATCCATCTATAATTTCTCGATGTATTACAGACATCCTTAGTGGGCACATACTGTCAGTCTTTGCGTTAAAATCTACAGGCAGATTAATAACTCATGAAGAGATGCTGGTAAGCAGAGTTCCGAGGGCAATGACCGCGACCATCTGGCATCTGGCATATCTATTTTATCAATCCACGAATGAAACATTTTACAAGCTTTAAATTTACATTATGCTGATGCACGTCGCACCTCATTTACAACAAGGGCATTTCAGCAATGAATCAAACCTGAGCGCTGGCTGCAGTATTCATTCAGTGGAGATCCTCCAGCCAGCACCAGGTAGGGAACAAGCATGGGCAGGTCAGTGTGATGGGCGCAAAGTGTCTTAAATGGCAAGGGGGAAAAACATGGCCCATTAATTTTCATATTACATATCAGCTTTACTGGAACTGCATTTGTCCTTAGCAATAAAACAGACATGATATGAAAGTTATGGCTTCGGTGTGCTCTCACTTTCTCAAACACACGCTCTCTCTAATTCCTTTTTCACTTTCTGTCTCTCTCTCTCTCCCTACAGATGAAATGCCATTAACACAGACAACTGTGGTTGGAAAGTTGTGAACGAGACTTAACGCACAGACCGGTATTTGCCTCAACCTGCCTGCCCATCCCCACCAGTTTATCTGATCACCACGCAAGTGCTTATGTGTTTGTGCAGAGTCCAAGACACTTAACAACATCAACACATTTTCCATTCACTCAAAAACAGAACAAATTATCTTGACAATGCAAAAACACCTTGGCTAATTTAAACACAATTGAGCTCAGAAAATCATGCAAGACTGTAGTGTAAAGTTTTTCCTTATCTGTTTCCACAAAAATAAATAAATAAATAAATAAATAAAATGTTTATAGAATCTGCAAATGTGTTTTTTAATTCAGTTTCAAATCCAGCATTTGAGGTTGACTGCAGGTGAGTATCGGGGGAAAGGAAAGGTCAAGAAGAAGATGAGAAGAGGAGTGGAAAGAGCCCTAGATGAGAAGGGGTGACCTTGATATTCTTGGAGGGGGAACCTGTTCACACCCAGCTCAAAAATTCAAGGCTGGGGCCTCCCGATAGTTTTAATGATCAATAAAACATAATTGAATTTCTTCATAGATTTTACTAAATGTGTTATAAAACCCAATGGAGACAGTAAATTCCTGGTTTAAATGCAAGTCAGTGACATCTATACTAAATAAATCTTCCAAAGTAGCTAAAAATTCTCACTCTTGGTTTTTTTTTATTATTATTAAAAGTTGCTGAACCTGGATATTGATTTTCCTTCATGATATTTAAAGGTGCCATAGATAAGCAATTTTACACAAAATGCTACTACCACTAAAACAGATGATCTGAGAAATCTCTTATGATGGCCCTATAAACAGCAAAATAAGTGTTTTAGCCAATCATATATGCCTGTCAATCATTTTGTGCATTAAGGTTTTCTGACATGTATTTGGAGATTTGGAGTGTGTATCAGTAGCTCAGATGGTAGAACATGGCACTAACAATACCAAGGTCAAGGGTTTCATTCCCAGGGAAAGCAAGAACTCATAAAATGTATGCCTTGAATGCAATGCAAGTCACTTTGGATAAAAGCATCTGCCAAATGTGTTAATGGAATGTGTCATAACTGGAACAATATGACTGAAATAATTTTAAAAAATGTCTCTAATCTAATTGATTTTAATGTAATGTAATTGATTTTTAGCTAAGCCTAACCTTAAAAGCATTACTGACTACCTTAGCAACTCTTGCCATCCACCATTTTCTTAGAAAAACTTTTGTTTTTTTCTCATATATGGAGGATCAATGTGTTTGGATAGAATTAAATGCAATTTTACAGAAATTCCAAATCAAAAATCTCAAATTATGGTAAAATGCTGTCTCTGGGTCACTTAAAATAGTGGCTTAAGGTATGCATAGTGGATACAAGTGGCACTTTTTCATTCTGCTTACACTATTATGTTATCAGTTGCAATCCCTTTTAAATAAGGCTTTTCTCAGTTTACTCTGATAAGCATTTTTTCCAAGCTCTGATCTGCAATGTCTGCAGTTTTTAATTATGTTACTGCATAATTTCACAAATTCTTTCATGAAAAACACAAACTACTATTGTACAGGAACACAGAGTGGCTATGTGTCTTCTTTTTCCCAGACATGTCCTGGTTGGGATTTCTAAATTTCTTAAAATGAGTTTTGGCTTTGTTTTCTAATTGTTTTAATACTTGCTGAAGGTAATGACTGAAAAGTCGTTTGACCAATAGCGTTCAGGCATTGTACAAAATCAACCAATCACGGCATGCGAGAAGGTGGGATCTACAGAGAGTCATGCAAATATGTGTACATTTAATAAATGAGGACTGTAAAGAGCATTCAAGGAAAACAAAGCCAAAAACCAGACATTTTCGGCAATTTAGAAATCCCAGCCAGGAAAGAGAGAACGTATGACTATGAATGCAATTTACTGAAAATCACACTCTTCAAATCAAACCTTCAGTTTGAAACCAAACAATCAAACATGTAGTTCATTACTATGTACAGCTTGTCTAAGTTAGCAGCAATAACAAAGGTGGGCGGGGCTTAAAAATAAAATGGTCAATTAACTGTCTTGCAAAGAAAAAAAAATCTGGCAAAAGAACTGTTGTATAACAGTTGCTTTTCCTTTCACTACAATCTGCTGATTCCACATATTAGGTCGCAATGTTTTTTTACAAGAACGGTGCTGTGTTCAAAAACTAGAAACATCAGTCAAGCCCCCCTGATAGCGAGAAAGAGCAAAAGCAGCTCTGGAAATCACATCTGACAGAATTTGCTGACGGAACACAGTGATCAGAGACAGTAACGACGTCTGCGTGTGGCAGCATGCTTTGTGTTTGCTTGCATGCTTGAGCGTGGGTTGAGACGCGCCTTAATGAAGCACCCCTGTGGGACACACATCCTTCAGAAGTGGCAGCTGGAGTCAGTGGAGGCAAGAGGAAATTAGCCTGAGGTCAACATCCTCCCCACGCACACACACTCACGGACCAATGATGCGCTGTGATGGAGAGTTAACGAGGCGGCTTAGCATGAGTTTGACCTTCACTCTTTGAATCTCCGGAGAAAAACTCTGATACGAGGCTTAGCAACCAAACACATCTGCTTGACGAGCGCCTGCCTTTGAACTCCACAGCGGCCCAGAGTCACCTTGGAATGACGTATCTGAAAGTCGAAAGGGTCAAACTAGAATATTTTTTACATATTTCAAACCACTTTGAAGGTGCTATGTGGGCACATGATAAAATCAAAAAACTGAAATAACTTATCATTCCCTGTAACTTGTAGATCCAAAAACCTTGAAAACCTCATGAAATCGCTTGGCAAGAAAAGTTGTTTTTTCTGTGTTGACATATTTCTATTGAAACAGGAAGTGGTGATACTTTACAATAAAATTCAATTGGTTAACGTTAGTTAATGCATTAGGTATCATAAACAACAAACTGTTTTTAGAGCATTTATTAATCTAGGTTCATGTTAATCCATAACTATACTGTTGTTCATTGTTAATCCATGTTTGTTCATAATACAGAAACTAATGTTAATTTATACAACTTGAAATGTAAAAAAATGTTGCTCATTGATAGTTCATGATACTTGAAGCATTAATGTTAACCAACTGACAGTGTTGGGAGTAACGCATTACAAAAGTAATAATATTACAGTAGTATATTACTTTTTGCTGTAACGCAGTAATATAACGCATTACTAATACAATTTTGGTAATATTAACAAGCAACAGAAATTAAGTTTAAATAAAAATAAAAATCTGTTTTTATTAAATCATAGTGTGTATATAAAATGAATTAATATAACTGAACCAATAGTAAAGCATTACCCAAGAATTTTGGATTTTCTTCTTTTGGAATTTTGGAGTCCCATTTCATAGTCAATAGGCATTAGTTACACAACAGCAGTGAACGGTGATTTGCTACTTACTGGGGGAGAGACAGTCTCATTCTAGAGAACATTTTATTGGACAAAAATGTGCAGTGCAGTGATGAGTCATCAATATCTCTGGTCCATTTTACTGGAAGAAAAAGATTATAAATTTCAAATGCGTACAGTATCATTCCAAAAACTTAGAATGTAACAAAAGTTGCTATTTAAAATAAATGCTGTTCTTTTGTATATTCTACAGCACAGCTGTTTTCCATACTGATAATAATAATAAGAAATTTTTCTTGAGCACCAAATCAGCATATTAGAATGATTTCTGTAAATCATGAGACACTGAAAACTGGAGTAATGGCAAACAAAAATCATCTAAAGTAATTCTATTTTAAAATATATTAAACTAATATAATATCTAATATTATATTTCACAATATTACTGTTTTACTGTATTTTTGATCTGATAAATGTAGCTTTTGTTATACATCAGAGAATTCTTTCTGTCTGCTAAAGGTTAATTTAGTCAACTTTTAGGAGCGTGCTATCATATAAATGTTTTCAATGCTAATATACATGGAATAAAAGCCACAAGGAGTAATCTGTGAAATTTACCTTGAACTGGCCCACTCACAATTTGTGGGACATGGAACATGTCCGATTACAGTAAGCACACATAGCAGCCTGACAGTCAATTAAATGAGTGAGATTCCCTTCCGCTTGCTCTCCAGGAGACATAATTGCTATCTAACAGCCTAGACCTTGGCACTCAGCTCTACCAGAGTGGGTTTAATGGTGTTATTCAAGAAGAGTGCTGACATTCCTTCACACCTGGATTTTAATTTATCAAGAAGATGGCCCTGCCGCTCATAGACGAGGAAAAATTACTGCATTTGTGTTTGCTCAAGAGTACACTTACCTCAAGAAGATTAACATCATATGAAATACATAGAATTAATGTTTTAAGAGCAAAGTACTAGAGTTTTGTATGCTGAGAATGCACATAACAGGCCTAATATGTATATATACACATATACACACACACATATATATATATATATATATATATATATATATAAACTTTGGCAACAGCTGAAGAGAAGATTCACAGTGGACGCCCAGCTAACAAAGAACATTCTCTGGAACGTTCTGTCAAGGTTCTCTCAATGTTATGAACAAACATTATTCCAGTTAACATTAAAAGAATAATGTTCTGTTAAGTTATCTGGTCTTTATGTTCTCAAAACATTAACACAAAATATTCTTTATACATTGTATGTATGCAATGATTTTTTTTTCTAAATCTTTTAGTTGGATGTTCGCCTAACATTTTTAAATGTTTCTACTTGTTTCAGTATTTTTAGAGAACATTTAAAAGTAACATTGACAATGTTTGCAAAATTGAATGGAATGTTCCCTTCCCTTAACGTTTGCATAACTAAGAATTTTATTTTTTTTAAACAGCATTCAGAATTCACATTTTCATAACATAATGGGAATGTTAGCAAAACGTATTTAAAACACATTTTCTGGGAGCATACATTTAAAAAAATATGAATATGAATATCAAATCATCTCATCTTTGCCACATGGGAGAGATGATTCCCCTTAGTCTGGCATTAAATGCATGAAATTCTCAATCGAATTCAACCCCTGTGGCATTCTCCAGCATTCTAGAAGACAGAGTTCTAGAGCTTGTATCCGGGCAAGCGGGGTTGTTCCGGCTGGCAGAACGCGGGCTACTCACCCGCTCCCCAGATGCCTGTCCCACCCCCACCAGGAATTAACCACAGCCAGGGGCGGCTGGGCGTCTAGAGGACAAGCTTTCAAAGCTTCTCACCATCAAAAAGGGAGCTAATACATTCCAAACCACAGTGTGAAGAAGAGAAGAGAGAGAGAGAGAGGAATTGAGTTTGCATGGCAGGTTCAGTTTTACTGCCATTTTCAAAAGCTGAATCCTGACTGGAAGTGGGAACTGTTTAAGTAACACGGACACTTAGCAAGAAGAAAAAGTGGTATGTTGTAGTAAAGTTATTAGAAATCACTCTTAAAATAACATTTTTGAAAAATTTCCAACCAAATACCGTAGTTACAGACGTTTTTAGTTGCTACTGTAAAATCCTAATAAATTCAAATGGAATCTATTTTAAGGCTGGAATACATTACTTTTGTCACTTTTCTGAAAAATGTTAGTTGCTGAAAGTTTTCTGAGTCAACAGTAGTTGCTGAAAGTCAGAGCAAGTCTGCAGATTGTGGACAGTTAAAGATTACACATTTCACAGAAAAGTCCATAGTGTGGAGATGGAGATGATTTATTTATTTATTTATTTATTTTTGCTTCAGACTATGATCCCATCCAGTCAGAGGATATTTTGAGCCCATTTTAAAAGGCATATGCATATTTCAGTGTGAGTTTGCTATTCAGAATGACCTGGCAGTGTGTGATTTTCAGTTATTTAGAATATGATGCCCAGTGTTTGAAAAGCTGTTGTATAGTGCATTCCAGCCTTTAAACCATTAGAGAAGCCTTTAGAATTATTCTTTGATTTTAATGTATTTTTTTTTAATGACAGTGGTGGCTAATACCAGATTACCATAATTTAATAGTAGCAGCAACAACTGTATACTTTTAGTATGTTGGCACACATACAGTACAAACACACACACATATATATATAATTATTATTAGGAATAATTTTAAATAAATGTTATTTTGTCACACACTGGCCAGCTAATTTTACACTAAACAACAGGCATTCCATATTTCAAGACATGATTGTCATCCAGTTATCCTCTTTAAAATAAAATAGGCAATTTTTGTTTTAAATTTACGTTAGTGTAAAATTTCTTACCTTTTGGCAGTCTAATCAAATATTCAAAGTTTAAAAAAAGAGATTGCAGTTGTAATTATTTCTGGTACTGGAAAGGTGAGGACAAGTTTAACACATTGCTTTGAGGGATACAATATTCCATGCAGTGTGCTGTCTCATACAGTTTACATTGCAAATGCAAAAAAAGTTGCACGTATACTATACATTGCTGAAATAGTACGAGAAGTATGTTATTATGCTATTCCGAACAAAGACAGAGTTCCTTTGTGTGCCTATAAGGGCACTGATGTTTAAATTATGAAAATGAAAGTTGCAGATTGCATGAGGATGCGTGTGAAAACACTCTTTTCATGGAGTGTGCGCTAACTGATTGAGCTTCACAGCCTCATAAAATTCATGCCTGTTATAGTCAGTGGTGCGAGCGCAGGAAATACGGCTCTCCATTCAATCTGTCTTTCTCTCTCCCTCCCCCGCCGAAAGACCGCCATGCCACAGCCTCATGACATCCCTCAAACCTGCTTGAAAGGGGCTGCCCTGACAGGTTGCTGTGGAGAGTCCTGTCACAGCAAGGCTGGCTCTCAAAAACTCCAGATCATCCGTCTCCCATGGGGAAAATCTTTCTCTCACTAACACACACACACACACACCTGTCAGGATCTCATAACTGGTGTCTGGCTAACCTTGGGCAGCTGAAAAGGCTGGACAGCATGTTTTCTCTCTCTCTCTCTCTTTCTCTAGTAAGCCCTCTCTCAACCCTCCCTGCGGACCATCAATAATGCAGAGTGAATCCCTCCCTTTATATGATTTATCAGGAGCAGGAGGGGATGAGGCTGCCCTTTCTGTATGTGAACATCTGCAGACATCAATATCCGACAGGGGAGCCCAGGTCAGAGCCCAGCCGCGCTCCTGTGCCACGTCCAACTGAGCACGCAGGGAATAACTCAACACATTTCAAGCATCCCTTAGTCTGAGAGAGAATGGGAGGGGAAATATATGAAGAGAAGACAGACAGTCACAGGCTTAATCATCAGTGTGAATGCTCTTAAGAAATGAACTTGTCACTGGTGTATCACTAATTCAAAGGTCTAGTGTGAGATCACATTAAATTAACGAGGGAGTAATGTTGACAGCATTTAATATTTAAAAAAGTGAAATATTTAGAAAGAGAAGAAATTACCTCAGTATTTCAATATACTGCAAAAAAAGACTTCTTGATGAGATTTTAATTAGGCTTGTGTGCCTTCTGTGTTTGAATAAAAAGTGTGAAAAATACTTAAAACAAGATACATTTACTTGAGAAGTGATGCTGCATATGACACTGAGACTTGTTTTTATATCTTGATTATGAGAAATTAACTTAATACCGTATACTTAAAATAAGTGAAAAAAACAGTTTAGTAAAATAAAATACTATTGTATTAAAGATATATTTTCTGAAAATCTTGCTTGGAGATATTTTAACTGGAAAAATGTACCAAAATACTTAAGTGTACAATGATTTATCATGTGTTTGTGGCAGCAAAATGTTTCTTAATCATCATTTTTGATGTTTTCCAGTAAACATACCTATAAGCATCCATAAAACCAAATAAATAAATTTACTTGAAAAAAAAAAAAAAGGTTAAATAAGATTTCAGGTTTAAACAAGAAAATTCACTGAAAATCTTAAAGCAACAGTACACCCCAAAATGGAAATTGTGTCTGTAAAACACAAAAGAAGGTATTGGTGTGTTTTTTTGTTTTTTTTTGTCTATACAATGAGTCAATAAATAAAGTCAGAGTTATTGGACCCCCAACATTCTTCAAACTATCTTCTTTTGTGTTCAGCAGAAAAAAAGGACATCACACAGGTTTGGAACAGCATAAATAAAAATAAAATAAAATAATTTTTTTAGACAATTATAAGGCTTTAAGTACATCTGCACATTTTAAAAGAATAAAAAATTCTTCTCCACATCAATTCCTGTCCTCTCCACCCTAATAATAATTAAAAAGTCAACATTAAAAAAAAAAGAAGAAGTGCTTTTGGACTCGCACTACCTTCATTGCTGGCTAAATGAATGAATAGCAGTACCACAAATTTACAAAAGCACATTTTGACACATCTAAGATGCAAAATCCATAATGGATCCCAATGTTATAGAATGAATCATCCCTTCCAGCCAGCTAACAAATTCAATACTGTGATGAGATCCTGATCGTGACTTTCTCAGTGAAAGAGTCCCTTATAGATATAGCTTATCATGGCATCAGTGTCTGGGGTCGCTAAGACCATCCCACACCATTGACCCTGACAGGAGCTAAATATGGGACACCACCACGGTCTGCTGCAACCAGCCAATCAGAAAGGGCCACACTACGCAACATGGAGGTCAGTGAAGGCAAGAAGAATTTCTACAACTACAATGGAAAGCAATAGTGACACTGAAACATCAAATTAAGCTCTGCAGCAACTGATGCTTGACCCACAGAACAGATATTTCCCATGGCCTCCAGTTGCTCAGAGTTCTCCTTTATTCTGTATCACAGACAGTGATCAAGAGAATCTAAGCGTTTGCCCCAAGTGAACAATTTAATAGGAAAAAAGAAACAGATACAGTAGAAAGATAGATAAATAAATTTCAAAGTCAAACACGTTTCACAGGATCAAAGTGTAGACTGGGTTGGCATGTCCTCCGGGTGCCAGACTCAAAAGCTCTCTTGCTTTACATCAAAGAAGAAAGACATTTGAATTTCTAATCTCGATCCTATCAGCAGGCCTGAGGCTCGGCGACTGGCAAGAACCTGCGTATACAGGAAAACTAGGACAGTATCTGGATAGCATGAGAGGGATTCACACCTAAAGCCCAATTAATTATTTTCATTATGACTTCAGGAACCAAGCGGAAAACAGAGAGTCTGCGCACAGATAATTGAGCATTTGTGACTCAGCCGGAAAGTTTGTAATACTGCTGAAAGCATTTTGCTGAAAGGCCACAAAGATTTCTCAGACAATTCAGTGACATCTGCCACAAGAAAAAGTGATGTGATTTAAAACAGTTAGAGAGGAATCTGTTTAAATGAGCAGGTGCGATGCAAAAAAATCTCAGTTGCACTGCAGGACGTCCTGCAATAGGAGACACACCTGTTCAGGTGACATTTAGCTCCAGAAATGTCAAACATGACTGCGTGCACTCATAATTTCATGTATTATGCATCGCTTTAAAATGTGTGATTTGTGAAAAGTGTTCAGAGTCAATGTGGGGAGTTTCTCAACCTTCATAAAACTACAAATTTGCATCTCTGTCAATGCACCATTGATTTAAAAATAAACATGAAGGATGGATCACCTACATCATATACACTACGGTTCAGAAGTTTAGGGTCAGTAAGATTGTTTTTGTTTCTTTTGTTGACTTTAAAATAAACACTGTTCTTTTGAACTTTCTATTCATCAAATAATCCTGACAAAAAATGTATAATGGTTTCCACAAAATCTCTAATATATATATATATATATATATATATATATAGAGAGAGAGAGAGAGAGATAGATATAGATATTAATCAGCAAAACTATTTTCAACATTGATAAAAGAAATGTTTGTTGAGCAGCAAATTAGAATGATTTCTGAAGGATCATGTGACACTGAAGACTGGAGTAATGATGCTGAAAAATCAGCTTTGCACCACAGGAATAAATTACATTTTAAAATATAATAAAATAGAAACGGTTATTTTAAATTGTAATAATATTTCACAACATCACTGTCTTTACTATATTTTTGATCAAATAAATGAAGTCTGGATAGCATAAGAGAAAAAGAAACCTACTGACCCTAAAATTTTGGAAGGTAAATCAAGATTGATAAAGTACAGTTCTTTCTATCTATCTATCCATCTCTGCTCTGCCATGAGCTCTATCAGGCAGTCAACACAAACTCTTGCACTGACTGACAGCAGAGGCCACTGTCACTCATGTGAGGCTGTACACCTGTGGCGCTTCAGCTCTTGAATCAATTCCTTCCTGCTCTCCAGAGAGCAAGACACTTCACCAGTCCCTGCCTGCTATCAATCAAATAGAGCTGGATCTGTCAATACTACGATAAGCAACTTCAGCTCAGTGACAAGCAGTGACATTTTGGTGTTGGCAGGAGTGAAATGAGCCAGGTTGGTGAGAAGGAAAACATGCAGAATTTACCTACTTGATTTCAAGTTCATCAGCAACAGTCTCAATCCTAATTATACCCTATGTTGACAAATCTATTTCCAGTTTATTTATTTTTAAAACATGACTCTCATTCACATTTTTTTTGCTTCCTCTAGTCATGCACTTTAAGACAAAAAGGCAGTCAGTCGCCATTAGCCTTCATGTACATTATGCTGTACATAAATTATCTGTAACGGTACTTGAGAACCATCTAGTGGTCAAATAATGTGACGACAACAAACATTTCGGAAAGTCAACACATGAAACTGCCAGAGTAATAATCCTATCATTTATTCTAACCACCACCACCAAAACGAGTGTCCACTCATTTAATCTTATGTCATGTGAATAACCACAATTATTTAGCATTTTTATGAAAGTACAGATAATGTACTTTGCTGAAAGAAGGAAAAAAAACTGGATTAAATGGGTCGGACCAGCTAAAATGTGCCCAAAATCCTAAAACTGTCCAACAGACCAGTCAGCAAGACCAAATCTTAGGCTGGTTTAAGGTTTTTTTTTTTTTTTTTT
>NW_015633195.1:560257-578820 GCF_001515625.1 Sinocyclocheilus rhinocerous
TTTTTTTTTTTTTTTTAGCAGAGTACACTCAGGATGTTGGTCAGTATCTGGTGGATGGTCCTCATGTGTTTGGTGCACAAAAGAGCCTCACTTAAGTTATTCATTTGTATTTTTATTCAACATGGCAGTGTAAGGTAAAGCATTCACCTCCCTAAAGAGTATGGGTAAGCCTAACATGATGTAATCAAAAGCTTTGAATCAAGATTTTACTCAAGTGCTGCTTATCATGCAGCTAAAAAAATATTTAAATTTTTTTTTAAAAAGCATTTGTTGCATCAAAGCAACTTTTCTGAAGTTCAGACTTCCATCTTTAACTTTCCTCCTGCATCAAAACGGGAGGAGGATCTGAAACTCAGCTTCACTGACATCACAATTTAAGTCCAAAGATCTATATGCAGATGTATATAGACTCTGTTCTTGATTTTAAATTTCTTAATACTGAAGTTAACAAAACATTTTTTAATAGTTTTATTGATCTTGTACAGCTAAACTTTTCTAAGAAACATGCCTTAAATGAATCTGAGAATAGGTCAATCACCTATTACATAATTAGTCATTATATTTGCACATCAAAGTTTACACACTACATTTACCTGAACGTTAATAAAGATTTCTAGGTAACACTAGACAATAAGTTCCAACTTAACATTAAAGCAATAGCTAGCATGGACAAACACGGAATAATACTTTTACAGCATTTATTAATTGAAGTAAATTTTTATATATAATACAAGTTTAACATTCCAGACTGTATAACTTTAGTTATTTCACTATAAACTAAATTAAATTAATTTCAGTATTTATAAATTAACATTATTAAGATACAAAATGCTGTAAAAATGCCATCAATTAGTTCACGCCAGCTGATAAACACATTAAGGTTAACCAACTGAACCTTATTGTAAAGTGTTAGCAGTTTATCATTTCTCACTTTGACAGATCAGTATTTAGCAGTACACAGTGGGTAAGACAGTATGTTGTGTATTAAGTGCGGAGATTGATGGGGATGAAGATTAATATTCTTTATGACAACCTCACTTATATGAAGAGTAAACTGGTGTACTCACAACTGCAGAGCAAGTACATAAAGATAAGTAATAAAAACCCAAGATGTCCTCTTCAAATCCTCTTAATAGTCACCAGTTTTACATCTGAATGATGTTCAGGAAAGGCACAAAACATTTCCAGCCTGAGTGATTAGGGGTCCCACTGCATGTCCATTGAAAAGAAATATCATTCATTTCTTCACATAGCATCAACCAGAATATGAGAAGATTGTGACATCACTTCCTGTCAGCCTAGTAGCTTTTTCCTGTTTCTTAAATCTTAGGAGAAGTGTATCCCAGCAGAGTTGAACGCATGAAGAAGCCTACCGGAAAATATGGATGCAGAAAAGATGTTTAACGAAACCCCCCCCAAAGAACAAGCATTAAAAAGTATTTTTTATGAAGTGAAGCGTCATACTTACACCATAAAATCATCTATATCCATGGAACGTGCCCTCTTGTCGCTAAAATTCGACTCTTGAAGGATGCTTTCAATTTTTTGAGTGATGTTGAAATCTTGTTGCACTTCCTGCAATACAATTTGGAAATGTATTTTAATAGAAGGGATTCTGCAGGATTTATGGTGTCCAATAATAGCCCACAAAGAAAAATAAGCCAAATTTCCAACCTTGTGATATTATTGGCATGACAATTAAGCAAAAAAACTTTAAGCTTGAGAGAGAGAGAGAGAGAGAGAACATCAAATGTAAAACGTAGCTATATGATGCGTTACAGTGATGTCCCTTCGGGTGAAAATGTGCTTAAATGTCATGAAAATAATGTCACAATGCAAACATTCTTTATGGTCCGAAAAACAGGCATCATTTTCTTAGTCATGTAGCATGCAGTACAAAACACGAAGGTAAGCTACCTTGACTCTTCACCTCCTGGTGTTGTCGAGATTTTTTCTCAGCTTTAACCTTCGGCATTTTGATAAATAATGTTTGAGATTCCAAACTGTGCAATATACAGTACAAATGTGTGAATACGTTCACGCTATCATAAACACGTGCAGCAACTTTTGCAGGTTCCTTTCAGCTGATCGGAATCGCCTCAAGCTCCCTCTGGCGCCGTGGAGGACGCGTGGAGGAACCGGACGTGACCTTTTTACAGCTGTTGTTGCGGGGACATTTTCGCGGCAATCTGAACGCGATACAAAGACTGTTGATGAATATTACAACTGAGTTTTTATATTAATATAGAAGGTAAGCTTTCACATGATAATATAATGTGTGTTGAAGATAACTTTCTTATTTTGAGCTTTATATTCCGCTGAATAAAATTGTATTTAGAAAGCAAAATTCAGCGCCAGTTCAGTGTTTTATTCAGCGGGATTTTAACATTGCGATTGATGAAATCTGTTATTCGGAATCGGAACATGTATGCATCTTCTTTATTATGTTCTAATGTTACAGATTCAGAATTTTTGAACATCAGAGGACACAACAACAATGGCATCAGTCACTACAGAGGACATCAAATCTGAACTGGACACTTTCAACATAGCCTTCAACAATGACACTGTGGATAAAAGTAAATGTCAACCGAGTTTATTATTTGTTGTTTTAATTTTTGTTAATATAATTTATTTCATAAATTCACTATCTATCTATCTATCTATCTATATCTATCTATCTATCTATCTATGCTCCAGTAAAGACCAGCTGCTGCTCACTCTTGATAACCTGGACCAGTTTGAACATGAAGTTAGTACAAGTGTGCAAAACATGATAACTGCAACATAGATATTCTGAGATCTCCTGAGATGCCTTAATAAATAAAACCCCATATGTTTCCCTTCTTGATTTGTATACTGCTTATGTGCTCCTTACAGATACTGAACAAGAAGAAAAAGCCTAAAGGCTCATCAAAGGGAAGCCAGTTTAACAAGACAAGAGACATCAATTCTATTCAGGAACTGTATCCTTATCACTCAAACCATCACTGGGTTTAATTTGATGTAATCCATTTTTTTTTCACTATAAATTATCAAAATAGATTCTTTAACAGAGTCTCAAAGAATCCGTGCAGAAGAGGAAGAGGAGAGCATGCTGGATTCCTATTCAACACCTGCCAAAGTAAGAAAAATTGGAGACAGATTAATAGGGGACACATTATGGAAATATAGACGGACAGATAAAAATGCATTACTGATTCCAAATGAGAAAATCTTGTATAGCTCAGCTCTTAAAAGTCAACCCAAATTGTTTATTTGGTCTGCTCAACTGCTGTAATTTCCAGTTTATTGACATGTGCTTTCTTTGAAACCGGATTGGTAAAAAGCACAAATGTAAATGTATTCCTATCTCTTTGTGACTGCAGGGCTCTCAGAAGCGAGCGCTGACCACCCCAGAACATCCTCAGTCCAAGAGAGGTGTGGCCCAACTCCCCAGTCCCAGTCTGTTGCTGTCACCTGCCAGCTTTTCACCAAGGTAATAAAATCACCAAACATTTATTCAGATTTGAATATGTGAGACCTTTATGAGGCAACAGAACCATTAACAAAATCACCAACACAACCATAACTTGATCGACCAATAATTACCTTAAAGACACTGTGGAAATTAGCATGGTAACCAGAATCTGATGTCTTTTAACTTCCAGATGATATAAAAAATGTATTCTATAAATATAAAGTTGTGTTATGTGTTTGTGAAGTGCAACGCCTTCTCAAAAATACGGCATGCGTGGTGGGCGAGGAGAGGTGGTTTCTTCGTTTGGGGCGGTGCAGGGTCCTCGTTGGACGGGTAAAGGACAGAGCTCTGTGAGAGTCGAGATGCTGGAAGGAGGAGAGAATTCACTCATCAGCAGCTACAAATACATGTTCCAGAGACTGAGAGACGTGCGGGACGGTGAGGCCGTGTTCTCATTGACAAAGCATTGTTCTTTTTTAAATGTGCATTATGTTGGATGTGGATTCTTCCACAATTACTGAAACCATTCTACCTGCATGGCAGGATGTAGATTTGTGTGTGTGTTGCATGAAACATACAGATTGTGTTTTTTAGATATTTATTGATGTTCTCTATCTCATCTATAGTTCTGACTGAAAAGATTGAAGAACTTGGAGAAGAACTCCGGAGTCATTTTAACATAGAGGAATTCTCTGCAGTTTCATTACCTGTTCAGGTACAAGCACAGACATCATCATGACTAAATAAGGAAAAGAGGCTAAAGAATTCTATTCTCGAAGTGATAAAAAGGAAAATATTTATCTGCAAAAGTTAATTCTGCAGTGTGTGTGTATCCATTTTAACTAACTGATCTCATTTTCTTTCTCTCTCGCAGGATAGCATCACAGTGCTGGGCCAAGTGTGTTGTGACAGTAACGGGAAGCTCAATGCCCAATCTGTGCTGCTGGAGGCCGGACAGGAACAGGGGGGCAGACAGGTGCCTGTGGATCTGTCTGAGCTCAAAGAGTTCTCACTTTTTCCTGGACAGGTGAGATACATGCCTACAATTTGATGCATTTTTTTTTTCTTATATATTTGTTTTCATCTTCATCTTATTACTAAGTGATATTATATTGCATATAATTGCATGAACCAGAATTATTAATAATGAACCTAAAATTAGTTTTCATTTGAGAAAGAACATGTATTGGAAAAAGTATTTTTTTCTCCCATCTCTTTTATCTATATTATCTCCCTTTTATCTATATTAGCAACATTCTCTTACTCTCTTTTGTAGGTTGTTGTCATGGAAGGTATGAATCCCTCTGGGGAGAAGTTTGTTGCTACCAAATTATATGAGGTATCTCTCGCATATGACTCTTTTTAGTTTAAACCTGTTTGGAATAGGTTAGAATTTGTTGACTAATGAGTTATGATATTTATTCTGTGATTTGTTTCTCCACCAGGGTATTCCCCTGCCTTTTCACTGTCCTCCTGAAGTGAAACAAGAAATGAATGAAGGTAAGATTAGCAAAAAATGTATCAAGAACATCACTGTTGAGATCAATGCTCACAGTATACCCTTCATAACACACTTTTTCAGTGTCTGAGCCTGTGATGGTTGTGATGACTTGTGGACCGTACACCCCCTCTGAAAGTCTGACCTATGACCCTCTGATTGACCTCATTACTATCATCAATAAAGATCGGCCTGATGTGTGCATTCTGGTGGGTACAGCTTTAGACACATTTCTGTTGTGTTTTAGTCCAACAATCTACAATTGTGACAACCTAATGCATGTAACAGTGTGACTGCTTTTATGGACATTTTAATTAAATGTATTTAAATTTGTGGAATCTTGACTAGTAATTAACTGTATTTCTCTTACAGCTTGGGCCTTTTGTTGATTCCAAACATGAGCAGATTGAGGTAATCCAGATTTCGTATGTATTTGAAATTCCTATATTAACATTTTTCATAATTGCCACAAATTTAACCACTTGATGTCTTTTTAACAGAAAAACCAGGTAACGGAAACATTTGAAACCATCTTCAAGAGATGTGTGGATAGCATAGTGGAAGGAACCAAAGGGTTTGTATTTTTTTTTTTTCTTCACATCTTTATAGAAAGTACTCACAATGTACAACCGTGTGTTTTCATTGCACGCATTCTTTTATTATAGGTCGGGATGCAGGTTGGTGTTTGTGCCGTCTCAGAGGGATGTCCATCATCATTACATTTATCCTCAGCCACCCTTCAACCTGAGCAACCTCAGCAAAGATGATTCAGCGGTGAGATGATTAGCTACATGCTTTGAATGTAACTGGCCGTCCTCTTTATTTTTAAGTGCTGGTGATTAATATTTTATCATTTGTGTGATTCAGGGCAAACTGAATTAGAAAGACATGGCTTTATTTAATAAGTCTTAATGCTTTACCTGAATAATTAAACTGTTTCTATTTCTACTCTTGTTGTCCAATATACATTTTCCACCCCTAGCAAGTGACCTTAGCTCCTGACCCCTGCACGCTCCTCATCAGTAATGTGACATTTGGCCTGACCTCTACAGACATTTTGTTTCATATGGGAGCAGAAGAGATCAGCTGGTAATAATACTGAACCAACTAGTAATTCTAGCATGAAAACAACCTACAACTAACATGTGAACTTACATTATTTCATTAACATTAAGTGGATTTAAAAAGAATAACTTCTTCAGAGGAATGAGTGAGCACAAGCACTGATTTATGGTATAATTATGGTTTTTGCAGTGGCACGGGCACAGAACGTTTCACACGGATCATGAAACACATGTTGACCCAGAGGAGGTTTGTAGAACACATTCATTTCTCATCTTTCAAATGAAATTACCTCAGGTTTAATTAGTAGTAAAATGTTGTTTGTCTGTGCTCCTGAGATTTCATTTCATTGTTCTTTTAGCTATTATCCTCTCTATCCTCCTGCGGAGGAAGTTAACATGGATTATGACAAGTTTCAACAATTCAGCCAAATGAACCTCACACCTGATATTCTTATCGTTCCTTCTGAACTTCGGTATTTCATCAAGGTAAATCACTCACATTTTCAGATACGTTTATTTATATACCATGTCAAATAAAAGGTTATTTCAATTCTGACTGGAAAACTAATTTTCCATTATTTCTCAGGATGTGATTGGCTGTGTGTGTGTCAATCCTGGCCGTCTCACTAAAGGACAGGTGGGCGGGACTTACGGAAGGTTACTCATTCAGCCAAACCCTGTGCTGGTGGAGGGGAAGAGAGTGAGCCCATGTATTGCAGGACAGGTGGTGAAAATATGATACAATTTATCCTTTCTACTGCTTGAACTTTATTAAATCATGTCTGTATTTTTTTTTGTCTGTATTAAAACTTTTCACTTAAAGTGGCTGGAAAATAAAATACTTTGTAAAAGGCTGTTTTGTCCAGTTGTTGTCTAGTTACCATGTCAACAAAATCAAAACTTATCTTGCACATTCCTGGTCTTACTGTGAACGATTCATCAGTGCATGTTATTCCCAAAACAATGTTTTTTTTCTTCTTTTCTGTACCACTGACGTTACTTAGACAACAGGCTATTGGATAATGTTAATCAAAAAGCCAACTAGCCATTAAGCATTCAGGTCTGGCTTGATTCTGTGTGAAATGGCCTTTTTACTTGTTGAATAACCTGTTTCACCTAAATGCATGGCATTACAGAAGTACTGAATGTGGTGAATGTGGTTATATATCAACCTTTATTGAAGGATCAGTCAGAACTTTATTTTAAAAAGTAAATTCATTGGTAAAAGCAATTTATTTAATCTAATATCATTTATCTTATATTCAGAGTGATTTTAAAACATTCTCAACTGAGCCGTTATAAAAAGCTTAAATATACATTACTCTGAACATGGTAACAGTGAGCACATTTACAGGTAAATTACATACATTGGAGAACTGTTCATACAGGTCTTTAGTTGGGAATGTTCTCTAGTCCCATTGCAATGTCCCTTAATTTAGGATCATCCCTCCAGTTGACTTTACTGGCCAGTATGATTCCCTGAAAGTAAGATTTTTATGACAGCGGTTCAAAATGCAGTGTTTCTTAAAAAAAAAAAAAAAAACGTAAAATAGATTAAATTAGAATGATAAGTACACAAGCAAGCATTGAGAAGCTACATACCCGCAGCACATTTTGTAAAATGGTGGTGACCTTCTGGTATTTCTGTAGGACTGCTTCAGCTCTTTCCTTGGCTCTCTGTTGAACTTCTCCTTGGTTTTCCTTCACCTGTTTCAACTCATTTATCTCCTGCATTTTCTTCTTAATTTGTCCTTTTAGGTCTAGGAAAACATGAATGAGATTATTTTCTACTAAACAGCATACTGAAAATGTGATTGCAGCTTTCTTTTTTCAGTTTTAAATGAACATTTTACCCATCAGAATTGTTACATCCTGTCAAACAAGCTTTCAAATGAAAAATAAAAACACAGCATAAAATGCTTTTAAAAAGTCTGCATGATTCCATCTTAGCCTGGATGTAAGTCAGCAAGTGTAATTAAAACAGTAAGTACCAAGTCTTTCCTTTTGGACATCTGTGATCTGGTCCTGAAGCTCTCGTGTTTCCTGGAAAAAGGATCAGCAATTAAGTATTCTATGGCCAAAAAAGTGTTTAGAAATTGCATTATTCATAAAAATTACAATGTTTTTTCTAAAACGGAGCAGGGAATGTCCCACCTTTAAAACTTTCAAGGTCTTTTCACAGAGCTCAGTGTTCTGATTGGTCAGTTCTTTTAGTGCCCTGCATGACGAAAGTTGGGGACAACTGAATATCAGAATACCTAGATAAGATTTATTTAAATTAGGATTCACTCACTCAGCATCTGCATCATTCTGAATCATCTTTTCAATGATGGCATTCCAAATCTGCATTCTACACAAAAACAAAGAATCATTTTGGACACATGGACACTGGATTCCAAAAAAAAAAAAAAAAAAATCCTTGATACCACAGCATCTTTACCTGTTCAATACCAGTGTTTTGTTGAAATATGAGAGTCTTGCCTGCTCAATTTCACTTTCATACTTGGACCTACAGATTGTTAATAATATAAATGTCAGGTTATTTTAGAACATATAGTATATAAACAGATACATTCATAAATTCAAAAACACTTACAGGTCTGCATCAGCTTCACATGACTCTTTATGTTTTCCTTAGAAACAAACACTACAATTAGCATTAGGTTAATTATTAGTGGTTAATATCTGCATAAGTGTTCTTTATTCACATATAAATTTGAGCTTACCCATGCTGACTTTAACATTCATTTCAAAGCACTGATTTTCCATGATTTCTTTCATTCTTGAGGAGAGAAAAACAAGACATACAAGAAACAGACTAAGTATAGTTCTATTTATCTATCATTGTATATATATAGAATACAATACATAGTATATAACAGTATATAGTAGTTATATACTGTTAATTAGTGCTCTGCCCAATGGTGCAAGAAGATAACAAATCATTCAAACAAAATAATGAAATAATAGGAAATCACTTTAATAAACGTGTGGGTGTCACCCCATCAGAAGCTGATGCTGTATCAGGCAGACTGTTGTTCATTTCAACTGGATCAACATCTGAAGAGGGTTCATCATGATGACTGAGACTCATCATTGTATGTCTGTGCAGAAATAAAAACACCATTAATCCCATTCAAATTTCAAGGTTTCAGAGACCCCAGATTTAAAACGTATATAGATTTATTTTACATTTATGAAACAAAATAGATCATTTATACAACATAATTGATATAACAGAGTTAAAGTTTCTAAAATAGGTGCCAAATGAGCTTTGACTGGGTCCAATGTTCTCGCACCTCATAACCAATGAATTCCAGTGACTTTCCAGTTGTTTATAATAGGGTTCCTACACATTTTCCATTTCAAAATTCCATACTTTTCCAGCCTCAAATTTCCAAACCTCTCAGTAGATTTTCAGACCATATTTAACATAAATGGTTTATAGACCATTATTTTCAGCAGGGCCGTAGCTGGGGTTTGCGGGGCCCCGGTGCAGGTTGTACCCGTGGGCCCTGTTTGAAATTGTGTAAATAGCACAAATAAACAAATATACAAATTAAACAATGTTTAAGATTTTTCAAGTTTGTAGGTGTCCAGGTACAGAAACTGAATAATCAAATGTAAATAGCATTGCATAGTCTTCACTGTATAAATTAATTAACATTATGGACACTGACAGCAGCTAGTAAATTAGGCGCGGTCACTTTAAGAGACAATACATCCAATATAACGGTACACATTCAATTTCTTTCTCAACTGTTTACTTTCACTTAAGACATAACCGACAATTTTTTCGAGGATGCTCGCAAAGACAGGTATTGTGACAATGCTGTACGTATTTGTCGTTTCAAGAGCAAGAAGAGACAAAACTCAATTCGGTGTTCAAGGGCTGTGAGACGCGGCTCTCTGAGTGGGCGCTGTGCGCACAGAACAGCGTGCGGGTGCTTCTTGTGTTTGTATGTTTAAACTGGTGAGGTGTATTTGTTCGTCCAGGCACGGGAAGAAGCGCAGAAGAGCTCAATTCGGTGTTTGCGCGGCTCTCCGTGTGCCCCGAACTCTCAGTTGAGTTTTTCCACGTCTTGTGTTTGAATGCTTTAAACTGTTTTGAATGTTTAAATTGGCAAGACTTAAAACACGTGCAATTGATAAGCTTTCGTGATGATGCGCAGGCCGTCTTTTTATGCTGGCCTTGGGCAGTCGGTTGAAATCGCAGGGGGTGGCCCCCTCAGCCGTGGGCCCCTATAGTCGTCACCACTTTTCACCCCACTAGCAACGGCCCTGATTTTCAGCTTTATATTTTGTATATAGTACAGCCATCTGCAAATATTTTTTATTTTCTCAAGGTTTTTTTCATTGATTTTCTCTAAGTGACAACATACAGAGCCCCTAAAAAAACACACACACACAGACTTTTACATGCACACAAGAAACTTTTTGTCCCCTCGAGAAATTCTTCACATGTGCATGGGAATTTATTGCATGCTTACATATTACAATTTCTAGTTTTATATAACCTATTTCCTTTGTGCATCACTACCATCTTACTATAAAACGAGAGAATGGATGCATATGAATTAACAGTGATCTACTTGCTCAAAAATTGGCTAGTAGTACCTCTAATATAAAGGCCTAATGTCCAATTGAACACATCCTCTGTGGCGGCGGAGAAACCATGACACGAAATGGGCTGATGGCATAAAATTTGCCAAGTTCACAAGGCCTTATGTCTTAATAATTAAAAACACTGTGAAATGGGCTGATGGCACAATAGGTGCCTCAGTGTGTATTGTCCTAAATGCTAAGTTTAATGGTTTCTTGTGCGCACATAAATGTCAGTATATTTTTTATTTTTGCAAAGGTCCTTGAGGCTATGTACGGTGCTAAGAAAATCATGAGAAGAAACCTAATATGATTATAACCTGCATTTTGCATAATGAAAAATGCACTTTGAATTAATTCAGTGGTATTTGACAATCACTAAAGAATCACTTAACAGCTGCCATGGAAACTCACTTCTTGTACAGTACATTTATTTTCATTAAAGGGGTCATATGATGCGATTTCAAGTTTTCCTTTCTCTTTGGAGTGTTACAAGCTGATTGTGCATAGATAAGATCCCTGAAGTTGCAAAGACTAAAGTGTTTTCCATTATAAAAAACTAAATAGGGGCAAAAGTCTGGAAACACACATATTTTTCCATACTTTGCTTTCTTTTTTCCATACTTTTCCAGACTTGTAAAATACTTAAATCAAAATCCATACTTTTCCAAACCCCTGTTATAATTACCGGATAAAGATTTTTTTTTTTTTTAACTACACTCACCAAGTGAGCGTATTTAAACAACTTGTTTCACTTACCGTCGCTTCTTGTTCTTTCTGTTGCGGCTTTTGTTTACTAATATTCCTTATTTTATTGCACGAGTCCGAGCAGCGCGACTTCAACCCCGTCTGAAACTGCCGCCAGGAAGTCTTGACGTCACATGACAGTCATGTGACCAGAGTGACCCTCGAAACCCCGCCCACCTGCATCAAACTAAACATGAGCAGAAATGAAGGATTGGCCGCCACAGCCAGGCCACTGTAAGCACAGTGTATAGTGTGTTTCGGAATTTCGGAGGTCAACATGGAAAAATAAGGTTATAATACAATACTAGATAGCGTCTTGTCGGTAAGACTGTATGTTTATTGTGCTTATTAGGAAGCGTGGCTCTATAGATTTGAAATGTAGCATTATTTTAAAGGCAGAACCACTTGTGATGAATGTTAGCAGGATGAGCTTTTGTATAATAAATTAATTTTGCGTTGTGCTGCAGTAATGTATTATTGATGTGTGATATAAAAACTCATTAATTAGATACATTTGCATGTATGTGTGCATGAATTGACAGCCTGTTTCAAGTTCATTCCATATGATTCAGTAATGGGACAGCTTCTCTGCGCTAGACTCGCACTGTATCAGTAAACATAACGGTTGTAGTTAATTCTAGATAATTAATGCAACACGTACACATTAATTGTCCTTTATATATTTATAGTCCTTACATGGCCTCGCCTGGTTGCCAAGTCTAAAAGCAGAAGCGATCAAAACGTTTTTTTAGGTCGAGTCTTTTCAGTGAATCAGTTGAGTCGGTTTGTAGAGTCGGTCTGAAGGATTCGAGATAATTGTTGAACCAGTTCTTTTAAACGAATTGTTCAAAAGAACCGATTTTCGGAAACGACTCAGTCTTCCAATCGCTGTTTGTTTGCCGCGTTTGTCCTTTAAGTTATAATACAACCGCGCCCTCTTCAGGTTGCTAATGTACTCTTTATGGTTTTGTCTGCGTGTGTTTGAACCGGAAGCAGTAATCGGATGTCGTCATGGGAAGCAAAGTGAGTAGCAAGATGGCAGCTGCCAGTCGTGTCGTGCAGGTAAACACTCGCTTCAGCTTGTACACGTAGTGTTTTGCTGTGACATCTCGTTCATATGGGTGCATTGTTGAAACGGTGATCACTTATCTGCTTAGTATTTAGTAATTTTGATCTTGAGTGTGTTTACTTCACCAAAATGCATTGATTTCACTGGTTTGCCAGATGCCCTTGTGGACAAACCAAGTTTCTTCTCTGTATATTTCTTTATTTCTTTCCTGTAAACCACAATGTCATCTCAACAGAATATTAAGCATTATGTACAATAAAATGCAATCTCTAAATATTCAGAATATGCCTAAGTTTTTTTGTTCAGTCTCTTGAATGAAGCACAGATACAGGGTTTCTGCAGGTTAATTAAGACTTAGAGTTGTACTTCACCTTTCCACAATTTAAAGTGTTAAAACGTCTTAAATCAGAGCAGAAAGTCTTAAATTCATAGTCATGCAGGTTTCTGATAGAAATATCCAAATGTCCTTAAATCAGGATACATTTACTTGAGATGCAAAATAAAGATATAAAATCTGTTTTTCTGAGAAACTGAGCATAATGAAGTGAGTTTATGATTAAAACAAGAGCAAATATCTGTCAATGGAGTGTGAAAACAGTTTTTTCTTTGAATGTTTTTTTTTTTCCTGAGCCCACTAGCAGATATTTGTTCTTGATTTAATTATAAACTCACTTTATTTTGATCAAATTTACAGAAAACCATACGTTGGGAGGAAAGGCCTTTAAAAAGATCTTAAACAAGGTCTTAAATAAAGGTGTAAATTCTTACATTTACTTTCTTAAAACCTCCAGAAGCCCTGCTGTAGACAAGTCACTTATGCACAACTGTTTTGTTTTACTGTTCTCATTAGATTTATTCATTTGCAGGTTGTGCGACCTCATGCACCTTTAATTAAATTTCCAGATCGGAATGGCATCCCTAGGCCAAGTGGTCAGTAACAAGCCCATATGTTGTCTAAATTTTGTCATTGAGTTTAGTTAAGTATTAAGTAATTTTTATTTGTGTAATACATGAGATGCTTCACTCTGCAGTCTCCAAAATGCTTTTAATAGCAAGCATAGTAAATTTAAGACACCAAACAAACAATCATTTTTTAAACGATTGTGGCAGATGGATATTTCTGAATATCATTCATTCATTCATTCATTCAGATGGATATTTAGTATTTAAATCATGGTAGCAAACTCTAAAGCTGGCTCACCACTACTTTGTTGGTAACATATTTTCCATGTGCTGTATTTTCAGTGCAAGAGGCACTGAATGTGCTTGCAGCCTGTCTCCCACAGATCTCCCCATCTGCACCTCCACCTACAACATCAGTATCACCTCCACCCAAACCACCGGGACCCGTCAGCCGACTGCCTGGCACCCCTGACAGCCTTGATGTAGTTAGAGATCTCCCTCAGAAATACCGCAGAAGAACCCTTGCGTTAGATGAAATGGACTACATTCAGGTTAATGTTCACATGTTTTTACAAATCAAGAAAGTAAAGAATATTTTGTTAAATACTGTGTAACTCTGTTCTGAAGCTAAAAAGAAATTTAGACTAATGCTGTGATGTTTACAATAAAAATGGACATGAACATGGACAAACCACTGACAATAGCATCTTTTCTTTCTTTCTTTCTTTCAGCGTGGTGGACCAGAGTGACTGTGGTCCAGTCTGTCCAGTTCATTCAATCAGACTCTATTTGCAGAAATCTGTTGCCTGACTTTTTTTTTCTCAGTCTTAAGAGGAGTTCATAATGTCATATAGCAAACCAAACCAACTAAATAAATTCGTTTTATTGTACATACAGATTGTGATTGGTTGTTTCATTATTCAGGTGCTCTGTGCTTGCATTAAAATGCAGAACTCTTTGCCTTCTTATTCTTAAGTCCGTCTGTCATTTACTCTTGTGATGTACTGGCTACTCTGGCCAGCCCCTCTTCTGACCATCATGAACAGAGTTTATGAATTTCCTCTTCCATTTCATTATGTGTTCTGGAGTCAGAGAAAAGCACCGATCTGAGTGCCAGCATATTCTACAGGTCTGAACAAAATGGATCACTAGGAGTATTGTGGATTTGAATGATTCAAATATTTACTCATTGTTGAAAGCTTGGGTTATTTTTAGTCACAACCACCATCTGTCTTTTTTTTTTTTCTTCGACTTAAAATAGTGGAGAGGGATGTCGTTATTTTCAAATAAGCACACAGTTGTTTCCAGAGCTTTTATTTCTGGAGCTTTTTACACCAAGTAATAAAGTACAACAAAAATACAAAATAATGAAAAACCAAACAAAAATCAATAGAATTATATGTACATATAAACAATAGAGATATCTGAATAATTCTGTAATTAAATGTAATGATTGTCTGTATATATGGAAATACATTTATAGGATTTGTTGGTTTTATTCACAGATTTTTACCACTGAGTTCTCCCCCTCCATGGTTGAATGTGAAAACTCTTTTTTTAATAATTATTTTACATTTCTAAATTAAATATATAAAAAACACACACCCGAATCCACAGAGGACAATTTACCAAACTTCTCTCAACATTTTTAAGATGTAAAATGTTTACTTCTATAGGTCAAAACAACCTGTACATTCTGTTATTTTAGTTTGTCTTTAAAATAAAACTATGCAAATATTTGGGGGTACAATTACTGTCAATGTACTTCAGCAAACTCAGAAATTCTTCAGCAAAGCTGAAATTCACTGTATCATTCATAAAAAGTACTAAAACATAATAGGAGCAGAGACCGTTGAAAGTATGAAAATAAAAACTTTTTATATGAGCACCAAGTACTACATTTGTCGTATGTTGAACACAATAAAGTTCTCTGCTGGATGTACAGATACTGAAAACAACTCTTTGTAGTGCTTTCTAATCCCTGTCAAGGAATAATGGCATCTATGGATCCATTTCAATCCGCGTCTGTATTCGCAGCTCCAAACATGCTACTAACAAGCACTTCTCTATGTAGTAACTATGTAGATGCACAAGACTTTCAACTCAACTTATAATTGCAACAGCAGTGTATTCAATAGAAAATAGACTCTTCACATTACTAATAGCAGCCGTTAAGTATCGGGTGTAAGAATCACGGTGAACAATGAAACTCTTCAGTCTACTGAACAAAGAGATGAACAAATGTTTTTAAATAGGAGTGTCCATAAATTATTTCCATTTCTACAATTTTCCATCTCTCTCAAAAAAAAAATGCTGTGGTATTTTTTGCAAACGACTACCATCAGCATGCATCTTTTTGACGTCTTACTGCAGTAAACAAAAAAAAAGGGAAAAATAAGCTATGGATGTTGTAAGACTTACAGAAGTACAACAATCTATACATATCTACATATTACTGCCATAAACAAGAAATTTTTTTTTAGCATTCTGCAATACCCTAATCAAAGTCAGGGCTTTTAGTATACAAATTTATTCTATGGTAAGCTGTTTTAAAATGCAAATAGCAGGAAGGACTCAAGCTCAGAGGCAGTATCGGTTTTGATACAGTGCGGCAAGCTGACTGCTTTTTGGCATTTAATATTAATCAGCTTGAAATATGTCAAAAGGATCAAGAGTCCAATCTGCTTCATGCATACAATATACAACAATGGTAAAGAACTTAAGACAGTGAGCTTAACATAAAGACAGGTAAAAAGTAATTAACAAATTAGCTCAATTAACATTCAGGTGTTCTCAGTACCCCTGGCAGCTACAAAATATACATAATGCATAACTGAAAATAAAAATAACACTGGTTTAATCGGTACTAAAGCGCCTGCAGTTTAGAGCACCAGCAGAAGTTGCTGATGATTTGTAAAAAGTAAAAATAACCTGTGATAGTAATGAGTAGCATTTAAACAGCTTCATAAGCTCAAAGGGGAATCATAAACATCACTTCTCACAGTCTAATATTTATACATAACTAATGATAATACTGTCAAGTGCAGATGACTGCCCTATAGAGCCAATCTGTCTAATGTAATGATATTGAAGCTTACATTATTATTTGAGTGCCAAATCTTGGGCAAAAAGAAAACTTGGGGACTGGAAAATCTACATTTTTTACAGTGCGCAGTTGAGAAAGATTCAATCGGTGTTCATTTCAGTCATGCTACTTGAGAATTAAGTAAAATATAAAAGGGGGGAAAAATAGAAGAAAAAGCATCAACCAAAAAAAAAAGGTTATTAAATGTTCGGATTACCACAATAAATTGAGTTTAAAGCTTACACTTAAAAACATCCTAACTCGAACACCAACCAATAACGAGATCCAAAACCTCATTTGGATAATAAAAAAACATGGATATCTCAAGGCATCCTTTATGAAAAAAATAAATAAAAATAAAAAAGAGGCCAAAACATCTCAGCAACTAGAAGTGCTCTTTGCTCTTTGTTTCTTTGTTTTTTGTCTTTTGCTCCAAAGAAATCACTATTTTCAATTACAAAAGCCAGTTTCCTGATATACAAAATGCTACATTTCCCAAGGCTTAGTCGATCTCGTGTGGTGTGAACACTGAAAAAAAGTACCAAGTTTTGAAACAAACACACATACATGGAAAATCCTAAAACATCAACAACAAAAAATGCAGTTTCGGTGGCAGCGACAACTTTGTGAGACAGTAAAACTTAAAGATGCAGGTGTCGGGAAGAGTACAGTAAGAGACCACGGCTCTCTGCTCCAGCATTTAGGTTGAACTGTATATCACCGAAGACAAAAAGGATATTAAATATCTGAAGGACCAGAAAAATAAATGGCTATTTAAACTCTTGAGAAATCAAGATTTCTTAGCTCTGTGCAATAAAGACATCACTGATGTCATATTACAAAAACAAACAAACAAACGACCAAAAAGTATATTCATATATATAGATATTTTTTTTAATTTAAAAAAGAACTAATAGTCAGTGAGCGGATGAATGTGTGTCTGGATGGCAGAAGAGAGTCAGTCGGACTGAAGTGCAGTGTGTTGGTGGTGTCGTGAATGAGAGCCGAGAAAACCGTTAGTTTCGCTGCTCCCTATGCTGCTGAAGTCTGTGACCGACACTGCCATTGTGGCGCCTGTAATGCGATGTGCGCGTCTGCCCTCGAAGTCCAGGTTAGTGACAGACACGTCGTTGATGAAGGACTCCGAAAGGCCCATCTTGAGCCTCTTGGAGGGTCGTTCGCAGTCTTTGGTGCTGCACACGCTGATCTGGCTCAGGTCCGAGCGGTAGAAGCCAGAATCCAGCATGTTGAGGCAGCCGCTGTCTCCATTTGTAGCATAGCTGAGCTGATCATCATGGTTCAGGGCTCCTCGGTGTAAACTCTCCAGAGGGGGGAAATACGGGGAGTCTAAACAGCTTATGTCTCCTGGACCATTGCACACAGTTGCTACGCTGTTACTAATGGCTGCAAGAACAAAAAGGGGGAAAGAAAGCAATTTTGGGATATGTTTGAGGAAAAACAGGGATGTATGATAAAGAAAATCTTGCTGATATTCAATAAAAGTAAAATATTTAAAAAATAAAAGAAATATTTTTGGTAAATTAATGTTCACATTTTTATTGAAATGAAGATGAAATTGGGATAGTTCACCCAAAAATGAAAATTAGCCCATGAATTACTCACCCTCAAGGCATCATAGGTGTATATGACTTTCTTCTTTCAGATGAATCCAATCAGAGTTATATTAAAAATTGTCTTTGATCTTCCAAGCGGTTTAATAGCAGTCAGTGGCTGTTGCAGTTCATCAGTCCAAAAGAAGTGAAATAAAGTGCATCCATCCATAATAAAAAGTGCCTCACACGGCTCGGGGGGGTGAACAAAGGCCTCCTGTTGCGAATCGATGCGTTTTTGTAAGAAAAATATCCATATTCAAAACGTAATAATCACTTTAATCTAGCTTGCGCCAACAGTTGTACACGGAAGCAGTTCCGGGAGCATGACGTAAGATGTCGGCGTTGCACATGCGCTGGTGAGTCTCGTGAAAACCAACGTTTGTTTACAGGATCAAAAGAAGCAAAGTTTCCTTACTTTAGCAAAGGAAAACCAGTCTCCTCTTGGCTTATATCGAAATCCTCCGACATTCTTCTTAACAAATCCTCGTTTTGTACTTCTAATTCTTGACCGTTGTTTTGTTT